>NC_139656.1:9266719-9294219 GCF_951799395.1 Argentina silus | reverse complement strand
TCAGATAATTGCAAAATTAATTAGAATAAATATTATATATATATATATATATATATATATATATATATATATATATATATATATATATATATGCATATAAATCAAGCCATATCAACTACTACAAACTACATTTGAAATGTGAAAGAGAGCTGGTATTCATTCTGGATTCTCAAAAGGGAATTTACCTGTTTTTTATGTCTTGGAAAGACCTGTGGCAAATCTCAAGTTTTACAGTAAGTTTATAGCTCCCATTAGAACACATCCACATTCTCGTCGACTTGTCATTGTTCTGAATGGGCACGTCTACAATAGGTTTGTTTGTGTTCATTTGGAGTGGCCTTTAGGCTGTGCCGTGTGTCATGGTAACACATCTGTGACTCAGGAGTAGAGCTGGAACTGTCTTTGACGACTCCTCCAGCTCAGGACACTACTGCTGACCCACGCAATGAGCATTACAACACATAACCACAGTCTGATACCTAACTATACAAAAACAGAACATACTGCTGACACATTACTGCAGCTGTTTAAATCAGAACAAATCAATTACATTACTCAATGAAACATACAATACATTAATGAATAAATAACTAAATAACCTAACATAGCGTTGATACAGACATGTTATGTCACGTTTTCATGACTGGACAAGGGGTCTATGAAAGAAGGAGACATAAACAAGTGAATCAGGTATGACTACACCAGGAAGCACCGTGCGATGATCCCATTGAAACCCAAGGGGCCCTGCAACATGACACTGGATCTAGAGCATTGATCTGACCCCCCCATCTCCTCTAGGAGTCTTAGTCATCTCAGCTAATCACACCCAGAACACAGTCTACCCCTTCAGGGTACCTCACAGTGTTAATGACCACACTGATATATCACAGTTATACCACTTCATAACTGTGTTATATCACAGTTATACCACTTCATAAATATTCAATACAAAAAACATACATGTGTCTATCTAAATTAGTAGGCTAACTAATGTTTTAACCTGAGAGGAGATTTAAGCACTGACCTCTAGTTAGTGCAACGGCTAGCTAACCATCCTGGTGATATTTGTTGTCATAGAAACATCATAATTAGCTGTCACTAGATTTGTAATTGTCCTATGTTTAGCATAGACATTTTATCCATTGACTTAACATGGGAGGGCGAAATTGCAAAAGATGGACTTTAATGAAAACCCTGCACATTCAAACTTCTAGACATTTCAATGCACTGCTTTATGTTACTACCACATTTTCTAGGGGCCTCTCGTTGTAAACAAAGTTGTATTTTTTTTAGCTCTTGTCCCGCAAAACTGTTTTAATGAAAACGGCTGAACGGATCTTTCTGAAAATTGGTCTATATTTAGTCTGTCACCACTCGAGTAGATGTGCCAAACCGCTTTGAGAATTATTCAGTAACAGAGAAAAGATGATGATAGGAAAAACTGCCTTTTTCAAAGCAATGTCCAAGCAACTCATAAATCACGTCTCATCATTTCACTAAGTGATATTGTTCTATGAGCTCAGAGAAGACCTCTTGGATTCCCAACTAAACCACTCCACATTGTTCTGTTGTTATTTCTTCTCTGCGCTGGAAACCAAGGTAATCATAGGGAGAGGAGATGAGAACAAGGGCCCCCCGTCGTGCCTTGCATTAAACTTAACAACGCTGTATAAAAGTAGTCACCCTCAATCTGACACTCCATCCCTCACTCCCTCCATCCCTCTCTCCTCCACTCTGATCCTGTCCTCCTAAATGAGGGATCTGACTGTGTTTCCCCAGAGAGGGCTGGCTAGCCACATAGGCCTGATCAATGCCATCTTTGTGAGGGGTTCCTCAGGTGACCGCCTGGACGCTCCCTCCCAGTCCTCTCAGCAGTGACTAACTAACATGAAGGGGGGAAAAAATCCTGTGGCCGTATGCTATGAAAAAATACATACACCACCACAACCCAAAACCCCTTAGACAACTCCCTTCCTGCAGATTGCGTTAATAGGAAGAATTTGCTCATATTTTTCAAAGAGGAATTATAGTATTTATAGGAACAGTGAGGTGCCCGTGATGGAATCTATTAACCCTGGAATGAACAGCCAGGAGATGGACATATATATCCCCTCAACGCCATCAGTTTAAAACAGTGATTTGATTTTGCACTCCCGAAGAGAGTCTTGTGAGAGAAGTGACCAAAGTCAGCCAAACCTGAGCCTTGACTCATTACCTCAAGTCTAGCTTCATTTGGAGATGCCTGACTCAGAATCTAGTAAATGGTCACTGAATTTAATTTAATATAAAAGCAAAGATATTTCTGTAAGAGTGTTTGACTGGTCAGTTATGATATAAATACACATAGCACAGGTCAGTCTTGCTCAAAGTGTCTGAATCCTTCCCTCTCCCTCTGACCTCTCCTTCTCCACTGCCCTCATTTTGAGTCAGGCACACAGGGTATATGCCTTGTGTTAAGCAGACAGCAGGAAAGGCCATATGCATTGGCATTGTGCTGATAATGGGCTCCCGACTGAGAGATGCCTCACATGGAAATGGCTGTTTTCACATGTAGAGGAGCCTGTCCCCTCCTTTCTATCACCCTGGTATTCACTAGGAGCCCCCCAGTCAACCTGGTCTTTCACCACAGCATCCTCACCCTCTGCATCTCAATGGGCCTCCCCATAAATCCCCCACAGCACAAGCCCCTCCACTGACACACAATCTGAGGGATTACTGAATTACAATACACTACACCTTACAGTTGCTGGCTGTGGCAATTTGATATGCTTCAATCAAGATGATTAACTATCATCCAAGAGCTTTTTAACACACACACACACACACTGAGGTAGACTCATATTTCTCAAATGTTCTTATACCATGACCCCATCTAAAGCTTAACCAGTCACAACCCACCACAAGGGAAACACTGCCCTAGACCAGACATGCTGAAACACCTAGAACAATACAATCAACATCATCAGCATCAGGAAGCCCTGCATTCCCACATATCATCTGATTTGGCTGTTAAATATCTGGCCTAACCAGCTCCACCATGTCAGCCTAAACACAGCCGTTCAATCACAGATCAAAGCACTACAGGCTGGGGCTGAAATTAATATCACATCACTGGTGCTCAGGCTGGCGCTCGTTGAGTGTGATTAACACAGAAACCCTCTCCGTTCCAGTAAGGGGGCAGACACTTGAGTGTTTGTGTTTTCCACCATGGATCTCAACCACTCTGACTAGGTTCTATCAGAGATAAGAGAGGGAAAAAGAACGCAACAAAGACACACTCTAGTTATCTGATTACCCCACCAGATCCATTGAGGCTTGGGGGGGGGGCAGATTACAGAGGAAGAGCATGATCAACACTACAGGGATGGTTTGGCAACTCTAACACACGTCTAAGATAAAAAGCTCTTTTAGATTGCTTCAGACCCCAACAATGACTCGACAAGCATCACTTTTATGATAAGGAAACTTCACTTTAGTCACAAAACATAGTGCTACATGTCTTATCTGGAACACCACATAACATCAAATCCCTTTTCTTTCTTTTTTTAAATCAGGTTCTTTAGTTCTTTTAAATTAATCAATTTTAAAAAATCTCCTAAGCTGCTCAAAACTTTGATTTCAAAACTGCCTTATAAAAAGTCTATAATTTAGAGACACGCCTCTGAAGTTTAAATATGATTTATTTTCTTTGAATAATACTAACAGATTTTTTACTCATTTAGAATATCAGTTAGGTACATTTTTTTCACAATCACTGAGGTCCTGGAAATATACTTTTTTGGCAAGAATGTATAACTCATAAAGGGTCATGCTATTACTTGCAAGCGGGGACTTTACCACGTAAAATCCTTCTTTTTAAGTTCAGTGCCAAAGGTTCGTCTTCCAACAGCACCCTATTGTTATACAGATGTTCAGATGGACTCACATCAAAAGGGCACATCCTCACATCTCCAGGGCTAAACTATATGAGCCCAACCTTTTCACATTACACAGACAAAAAGAGTTTACGAGCGACATTTACATGTGAAGACGGCAATTTCATCCTGAATTGTCACAATGAACATGTGCTTTACAAAATAGTCTGTCACTTGTTGATTTTTGTTGTTGCTGCTTTTAATCATAATAATTTGGTTTGGTAATGTAACTGTAATTGTACTTGTTTTTCTATGAGGGGTTAAGGGCATTGACACATATACAGTTATGACAAATGACTAGCCTGACAAGCAAGAACAGAGAAATGAATCCTGCAGCCTCGTCATGTGAGAGTGAAATCACCACAACCAACGGTCACATTCACTATAGCCGAAGGAATGACAACTTTTCACTCATCTTTTCATTTGAGAGACACATGATGCACAGAGGTTTTTGACAATTGACTAACAAAAAAGGAAACTGAGAAAAGATACATTTTAAAGAAGGTGTTTTTTTTAATACAGCAGTCTACAAAGAAACTGTTTCATTTCATAACTTTCAAAGGAAGAAACAGGAGTTTGTGCTAAACTATAATCAACTAGATTTAATCTAATAATCATCACCCCACTTTGTACTACATGACAAAATGTTATCCTACTCTCCATCAAACATTCATATCTCTCTACTACACAATTAGCTTTATATAATATATAACAAAAATATTGTTATGTGGCCAATAACCTTCAAATTCTGTAATGCTCAAACACAAACAAGTTGTATTTCATGAATTCAGTATCAAAATTGTTTTGACGCATCAAAATTGCACAACATTTGCCATTGTAAACTTGTGTCAATTATATTATGTGACTAGCAACTGCTAAATATTGACAGCTACAAAGCCAACGTCACTTCCAACATGAGGCTGGAAATACTGTACAGTATATACATTTGAAGGCTATAACAATTAATGCTAGAGCTAAAAAAAACAAAGAAAACTGACCCTTGTCCTCACTGTATAATAACTGACTGCACAGGTGAGCCAATAGTTACTGTAAGAATCGTTTTACCTAACAACTGAAAGAGAAATTGAACCAAGAGGTAAAACAAATACCTTAACAGGAAATAGAGAGGTCTCTTTTAATCTACTGTACATGAATTTGTGAAAAACTATAGTGAGTAGATCCAAAGAGATCAGGGATCATCAGTTTTCATTTCAATGACAAAACCTCACTAACACAATCAAGGTTCTAAAATGATCTACAGACAACACAGTAATAACAAGATTGTAATTCTATGACTTTCATGCATTGATATATACAGTTAACTATGACCTCCCAATGGATTTCCTACGATCGCAGTGAAGCCAAGCAATGCTGTTTATGGGCACCACCATAGCATTTATAGCGACACAATGTCAGTTGCTGAAGTGGAGGCGTGTTTCAGTGTTCTAAAATTGGGTTTACGTTTTTGCATTGGGTTTACGTTTTCACGTTTTAGCCTACCTATGGGGGGGTTTCATAAGTCATGGGCTCCCTGCCATATTGGTATTTTGAATTTGATGTCTATTTGATGAGCTATTACAGAGCGGAGCCATCCAATTATGCCAAACTTAAATGTATTACCATCTACATTACTAAAATAATGATTAAACCGATGTAAGTTGGTGGATGTGTAGGCTTGAACATATTCAATGAAGATGCTGTCAACTTAGCCCCAACGGACCTCATAACTGTCCATACAGTTGTAAGGTCCGCACAGGCTACTGTCAACTCTACTGTGTTTTGGGTGGATAGTTCCACTACAGATGCGGCAGGATGATCTTATATATCAATAAACAATGGTCACTATTCAGTATAGCCATCACTGATCAATAATAACAATTCAGTATGTTGCCGAAGACGGAGCTATTGTTTAGGCAAGAATCTTGGCAAAAGCATGCATACCGCGATGGCTAGCTGGCATTTAAGCAAGAGTTCAAAGCCTTTGTTCATGTCATGATATGAACACATTGTGTTTTTCAATCAAGCTTTATAACAAGCTGGTTAAAGGGCACTACTGCACTTTGCTCACATCAAAATGTAGGTTACATGCAACATGATGTCAAATCATGGGAACTGATTAATTGGTTAATTTGAGGGAACGTATTAATACATAGAGGGAACGATTTACTAAATTGAGGGAACGATTTCACAACCATGACTTCTACGGCGCTCCGTAACTAGGTTAGAAAAAACAGAGCCAAGCAAATCTATGGAAAATTAAAGAGATTCTACAGGATTGTCAGATGTTATTTCAGCGTAAGTGTTTACTGCATATGATCATGATTTCTGATCTCTTTAGAACACACAGTTCTCAGTTAAAGGTCAACAAACTTTTGCTAAATACATTTTGCTCGTGGGACTTGGGAGGTGCGCCCCTCTCTGTCCAATTAATGTCTGTCTAATTTCTTGACAATATTTCTGTCTATTTTGGTTAGTGAGCGTTCATTTGAACAAGTATCCTGTAGCATCTCTTTAAATTAGTACTAATTGGCAATCAATGACACATAAAAAGTAGGGAAATTTTATACTGATTAAAAAATCTGTATCAAATAAAAATATATATATTATGAGCATCTAAAGGGTTAATTACAAAGGTGTGGTTGGGTGTCTGAAGGGTTAACAGTAAAGGTGTATGGGATGTGATAGACCCCCACCTGAATGACAGCTTCTAAGAGAAACTGCAACTACAACTGTCAAGGTGAACGAGCCTCAGGAAGGAAGTTGACGGTTAAAAGATATTAAAAAGGGGGACGTTTTTAGTCATACTGAAACTTGTCAATCAACCATGATCAGTCACCTTGTGTCTGCAGCTTACTGAGCATCAGTCCCTGGGGAGAGAATCTTTCAGACACACACACACACACACACACACACACACACACACACACACACACACACACACACACACTCACACACACACACACACACACACACACTCACACACTCACACACTCACACACACACACACACACACACACACACACACACACACACACACACACAGCTACAAATGAACATTAATAATTGAACATGTAATTAAAACTAACTAATACAACATTTGGGTATAAAACGACATACTGTACTTCTGAATGAACAAAAACTGAACTAAGTTTGAAACAGAATTGTTTGTTTCTTTTTAAACTTCACTTGAGCATAATCTTTCAACAAATTGCAGAAAAAATATCAATATCAATATCAAAACCAGCTCAAAATAAAGCAGGCAGTATTATCATTGAAACAAAGGGCACCCAACACCACCCAGAGCCAACACCACCCTGCCCAGCAACACAGCCCAGAGGGTCAGTGTAAGACCCAGGGAGGGTGTGCTTGTGTGTGCTTGTGTGTGTGTGTGTGTGTGTGTGTGTGTGTATCAGTCTGGGTGACACTGACAAGACTGTGCTTGTCTGGCTGTGGTGGTGGATGGAAAAAGGCCACAGCAGTTGCTCCAGTCATTAAGGCATGTGTGAAATGTCTTCCTACGTAGATATCAACCAACTCCTTTCGCTATTACACCAAATGAGCTAACAGTCTGTCTGTGTGTATTTACATTTCCATAACATTTTGGACATTTAGCAGATGCTTTTATCCAAAGCGACTTACAACATACATTTGTCTAAACATCAGTCATCATAAGCAAAAATCTATGCTAGGACCAGGTGCCATTGGCAGTCACAATGCTAGAAGAAGGAAGGATTACTTTCTTTTTTTAGTTTCTTTTTTGTTTGTTTGTATTATTACTAACAGTAGAGGAACTGTACAGAGGGGTAGTGGGGGGTGAAGAGGTCTTTAGGAGGGACAATCAAGATGTAGCCTGTGGCATGTGTATAAAGTCACTATGGCTAAGACAGAGAAAGACACAGACCCATGTATGTTCATGTGCTCATACCTATCCACACCAGTGGCAGATCTAACCCATCATCAACCAGCATTAAGACTGGGAAGCCGACTGATGAGACTAAGGAGACATCTTTCCAGAGCAGCACAAAAGCATGTTCTACAATATGATCACATGATATGACAATATGATTATCTTTTCTAGCCATCGCATGACATCAACGGTAAAGAGTTGGCTAATAGCACAAACAGATCAAGGCGACACCCTTTCAGGGTCTGTCAAAATGTTTAGAACAGAATGCAACAACTCAATGCAAAAACTTGTCTTCCAAAATCATCATGTTTTATTCAAAGGCCTACCAGCTTTTCAGTCAGTGACCTATGTCAGAGTCAAAATGAGACCATAGTGGGTTTTCCCAAATGGGGCACAAATGACCTCAATGCCTCACTTCAAGGTTGCTCAACCGACATGTTCCAAAGTAACCCTTTCATGTGTGATATACCCCTCTCATTGTCCTCCTACACCATGTGACACATATCCACACACACACACACACACACACACACACACACACACACACACACACACACACACACACAAACACACAAACAGACACTTCCATGTCTTCACAGGCCCAATATTACTCAGTGGCAGGCTTACTCACCCGATGAGAGAGACCATCTGCTCCACTATGTGCCTGCTGAAGGTTATGATCACAAACAGTTTCTGTGAGAAAGAAAGAGAGAGAAAGAGAGTCAGTCAGTCAGTCAGTCAGTCAGTGGCCCATGGGGTCCAGGGGGGTACAGTGTGAGGCAGCACACTCATCGTTTCATCATTAATACTCCCCTCCTGTGTCCAACCAACGCCACACTTGGTGCCTAACAGGCGGTCAGAACAAAAACAGCCATGAAGTGGGCCTTTGTCATCTAGGCCAGGAACAAAGGTCTGAGCTCTATGACACATAACCAAGCTCAGACACTCAGACAGGGACTCAGGTCAGGAAATGACACAGGCTGTCTTTGGGGGCAAGGGTGTGGAGTTACTGGTGATTAAATAAAGAACAGTTGAAGCGGGGGATGAGGAGAAGAGAAGGGTTGAATGGTGAAGTGAGGGGATCAGGAGATGTGTCACTCCTCTCTGGCTGTGTTCCAAACAGTAAAGGGGGTTAGAAGACGGTTCCTGTCCAGTCTGGATCCTGCTTACTCACTGGCCCAGCCTGGCCATTAAGGCTCAAATTAACCCCACATCTCCCATTAGGGCGTTCATTATGGCTCTGTTTACTGTTGGGCCCCCCAGTGAGAAGGCAACCAGGAAACACTGGGAAAGGATAACAAGGCCACACATAAGAGAGAAGAAGGCTAACTAACATGCTTTTGCTCTGTTCTCACAGGTTTACAGGTTTTGCATCACAGGCTTCAGAGGGAATCTGACAGATAGTACAGATAATAGCCATAACAAGGAGATATCACCTCATTGTGCCATTCAAACTAGAAATCATGACGACAGTAAGTTATTTCAATGGCAGTCTGCCTGTGTTAATCAAGAGCCAATAACTAAACTTGGGGATGTGGAAGTCAGAATATCACCATATTGTTAATGACTTCTGCCTCATTGTTTTGACCTGTTGGTGTGTTGAAAGAGATATCATATCAAAATACAATACCCAATATTGTATTTTGAAAATACAATACTTCTGCTAAACAATGAGACATATCCTCTGAGCTTTTACTGTCCAGTCCTTATTGGACAGACATGTTCTAATGTCTCTGTCCACCTAAACTACTGTATATTAAACCATTCAAACCTTTCAGTTTTATAACTATAAAACCAAAATGCATATACCCCCCCCTCCTTGTTCTATCATCAAACCCTTATAAACTAATTATGATAAACAATTAGTTAATATCAGGGTTTCAAACCCCTGCAACAATCATCATCGAGTTCAGTCAGAAATTAGCCTTCAGAGCATGAAAGGGTCAAAGCGTTGTGAAAAGGCCATCCTTGGGGACTTGTGTGTCATTCTCTACAGGAACTGATTGTTCTCGCGTTATGAACGCACCTGATCTGCAGGTAAAACCCAGCTCTCAAAGGCCCTTTGAAGCATTGAGGCTGCTGAGAGTATTACGCCCACTCAAAAAAACACCTTAAAAATCCCCCAATGCATTGTTTCCCATTGGCCCACGAGGGAGAATGTTCACAATTCACATCACATGGTCCCATCCCTCCCTCTCTCATACTACAGTAAGTACACAGCTCTGTTGCAGTATAACAGGGTCAACTTAAAAAACAACAGTGTGAGATCTAATAATAGAATTCTCTACATTCTTTGCAACACAAGGAGAAAAACAAGAGGAACTGACAGAGAAGGGTCACAACGGTGAGCCTGGTTCTGTTTCAACTCAGTGTAGTGTATTGTGATTCTGACCCTGTCAGACATGGACACACCTGTGATCCCTGGCCAAGTCTCAGGCCCATCTGACACCAGGCCTAATCAGATTCTATGATGCTGCCACCCACGCCACTCTCTGTATCATCTAAGAGGGGTAGTGTTTATCTACAATAGGGTTTGGTTTATGACACCACCCCACACCCACAATGTTCCCCCGCTGCAAGGGTATCTATACAATGCTTTCTGAATACTGTATCCTGATCATTACTGGTGAGAGAGAGGAAAATGTTTTTTTCCCATCATCTTATTCCACATGACATCAGCTAATTTTAGATTTGTCATTTTTAGTCTGTGGTTATAGGTTGATTCACAAACACATTACGTTAGCAAATCTAATCCATTAAAGCATTCAGACACAAAATCTACCATTGCACAAAGAGGATTAAGAAGAGAAACATTTCTGATTAATCTTTGATACAGTAATCTTTACTTTACACTTACTTATTTCCTTATTCAAGTTATTCAAAGTCCCATTGGAGTATCCCTGACAGCTGCCTGCAGCTGCTTTCATAAAATGGACGTCCCCTTACTTACCATACTGCACAAAATGGCCTCCTTACTCACAGTAGAGTACAGTGCTGGAAGATTATCTGCATGTTTTTGCTATCATATATGACATATTTATATTCCAAATAAACTTGAAGCATGTTTCCAGCTGATCATCTGAGAAACTTTGATATCAAACTATGAACCTGAAGTACCTTCTTTGAAACGAATCAAGATGAGAAGTGGAAGACTTCAAAAAGGTCTAAAAAGGTTATCATTTCATTCATATTGAGTACATGAGAGGTTTTAGATTTTCAATGTGCAATAAAGTACATTATTGTTTTACTACTCACCTGAATGTGCATTTTGATGACTGCTTTTCCAATAAGTGTTGCTCCAAAAAAGGTCCAAAAGGGTACCAGAAAATGGCCACAGGTTATACCTGCGAGATCAAACAATGGGTTTGGAATCTGAAGAAAAAGGAAATATCAAAAATTGTAAAAAGATAATAACAGAGTTAAAAAACAATCTATGAAAGAGTGCATGGATGTTTTATCAGAGTGCATTGACTTTAAGTTCCAATGTTTTATCAGGGATTTAGCACTTACTGTTGGTAAACTGATTAGTGTGACAGAGATTGAAAATAGCCACATGATATACATTTCAAATCATTTATGTAATCTCTGGTTGTTTGAGATTTGCATTATCAACATTTCCTTTTAAATACAGTAGTTCCATGTACAGAAACATCCAATTAAGATTACATTGAAATTGCAGTCTCTTTCATGTTCTAATGAAAGACATTAACACAGGCAATTTAATTTTTATTTCACTTACAGAGGCGCAGGCTAGAATTCCGAAAAATCCAACACTCTGGACCATTTTCTGTACCGCTAGTTTTGCTCTGGTGGCAAAGTCCTGAAAAGAAGCAGCATAATGGCAAATATTCAAATAGATCATTCTATACGGATCATGTCATTCTCATTAGCACTTACATTGTACACAGCACAATGTATGCATCATTAATGATTAACATTAAATTACTTTTAATGATTGCATTTCATTTTGATCTGCAACACAGACAACTATTAACATAATAAGCTTTTCAAAAATACAGGGATTTTCAGCAAATGGTTATTGTTTTAGAAAACCTCTTGAACTATCAACAAACTCCTGCACGTTCCATACTACATCAAAGATAAACACATTGCCTACTTTTAAAATGATTACCCAAAATATTTCTTCATTCTGTTATTCATTACTGAAATTGTATCATTATATAAAGTTTAAGAGTCTTATTGATAAGGTGTGATTCTTATAATAAATCTGATACAATCCTTACATAACCAAGATAATGCAAATTGATCCAATAAAAAGGATTACATTATTCTTACAATTGTTTCCATAGTTACAGTTGTTTACAATCTCAATCTCTCTGGAGAAATATCGGACAAGGGAAATGTAATTAATTATTGAATTCTGTTGCAAATTAGTCTTTGGAGTTACAGGTTTGAAACATGTCAGACCAAATATTCTAAAATGCAAGATTAAGCAGAAGAAACCATATTTACACTATAGAAAATAGAGCAACTAATCTTGTTGTGCTACATTTGTTGTTGTTTTTCAGATTAACGCTTAAACCATCGTTCTACATGAATATGAATACAAAACGTTAGACAGAAACAAATGTTAAGACAGTCATAAAATCATTACATTTTAGATGCAAAAATTAAATAGTGTACAAATGAAACGAATAACAAATAATTATCCTTTATATCAAGTGAAGCTATTTCTCAATAAAGACATATACAAGAAACAGATTAAATACCAAAAGGTGTACATATTTCACAGATCACAGCAGTCATAATGCCATTTTTTAACTGCAAATTATTACAATTGATGAATTGAGAGATCAGGTGAACAAAAGACAGGTGTACAATAGACACAGATTCAGACTTATTTCATGAATGAATTTCAGTTAATGGGACTGCAAAGTCAAACTGTACAAGTTGGTGTGCCCTTTTATAGAATCTCCTTATTTTGATTTATTGTAACTTCGCATTGCGCTCATTTCAATTCAACTTGCGTCTCTAGATTTTTCTCAATCAAACTAGGTAGGGGATGTTTTTGTTGAGGTCAGTAACAGTATGTGCACGGAAATTGAACATGAAACAGCTACAGTATGTGTTAACCACACAGGTTACTGAAACAAACCAAATCAACCATTTAGCAAATGTTCTGTTCAAAGGACACATTTGTATCTAATTCTTACAATAGTGTGCCATGCCTAATTCCTCAGAATGTAGCAGTTTTTGTTCAACAGAATAAACTGTGAACTCAACACAAATACTACACATAGGCAAATCACCTAACACACATCTAATGTTAATAATCACCTAACACACATCTAATGTTAATAATCACACTGCAAACTCATCCAAATACCTTTTATACTCTGACATTTATAAACTGTTAACCCAATACTATATCTTACCTCTGAAGACATTTTAAAATTCATTATCATTGGGAATGTCAGTGCAAGACTAGACTCCTTGGTCATTGAATGACTCACAAATTCTTACTATTTCTGCTGCTTTTCCCCCACATCTCTCTTGACAACTCAACAAAAGGCTCTTTTCAAAGCAATGACATGTTTTTTTCCTGAATATACCTTTGCTGGGAAGAGGAGGATTAAACTGCTTTTGATGTAATTTAGAATATTTCTGGGAACTGTGATGGATGGTCAAGGATTCTCCTAGATTGGCTACGGTAAAATGGATATACTTCTTTGATGATGTATTAAAAATCCAGAGCAGATACCAGATAAACTTGTATGTATGTGTTCAAAATTAAATATCAATGCTTGAAACATATTTTGGCTAATTTGAGAACACATTTTGAGGGCATTACTAAGCATACAGAATAAAGATTTGAGTTTCTCTTGATGTATGTAAATGTGATTTCTAACACCACATACATACATTGACTGGATTCTAAAAAGATACTCTGTAGATATTCAATATCACTGGGAAATTGTATTTGTTTGATATAAAATATTTATCAATTTAGAACACAGAACAGGCAGTTTTGACTGATTACTTTGATTGAGAATAGAAGACTATTTCAACATATAACTCCATATAAATAATATTTTCTTTGATATAAGTAGTAATGGTTATTCCAGTTAACTGTATATTTAGTACAATAACAACACACAATATTTGTACTTCTCTGTCTTCTTTATACAATGTTATATATTGCCCCCCTATATAATTTTACCTTCAGTTTACCTTGAGTATACCTCCAAAAATATGTCTTGAAGCAGTTATCGGAATGACATTTCATGCATGTTGAGATAAATAAGACAACTGGAAAATTATAAGCAATTTTAAAGACTATGAAGTCACCAGGTCGGTGTAGATTCTCTCATATAAAACATTCTAGAATTCATACGACATTTACTCACCATATCTCAAACACTTAACTGACCATAACTCATTACATTAATCACTGTGATTATTGTTATAACTTAATTGATGATTACCAATGTGTTTCATTTGAGAATTTTACAGTTTACATTATAAGACAGTATTTTAAGCATAGAGGATTTGCCTCGCTGCATATGCAATGACCTCTTCCAAATGTTATGTTTTGTAAGAAACTGATCACTGTGAGGACCTAATACGTGAAGGCCAAACAATTACACAAATTACTTTTATGAGTGAAAATGTTATTCATAAGACTATCACCTTTGTTTCACACACATACCATTAAATCAAACATGAAGGTTTGAACTTGGGAGGGGAGAGGGTGGTAAGACATGATCATGCCTAATATGGTCAACAAAACCAGTACAGTAATGATGCAATTTCTTCAACAGCGGGACCCAGCCCACGGGAAATCTGAGAGGAAGGGGGGGTGGAATATAGGAGGGGGTGTAACTGACTCAACTCTGATTGGCTCATATTTTGAATTTCTCCCTCAAATGATAGCCAATCACAAGAGTTTTCCACTAGGATAAGCCTGCTTCTTTAATTCTACCCTTCTGCTCCAGACGTTTTATGATTTCTTTTCTAAATCTGGGAGACAGGGCTGGCCGTCTGGGGGAAGGAATGTGCATGGTTTATAGCTGAACCACGAGCTGAACCACTCTGAACTGTCTGTTGACCGCAAACACCTGACAACCACTGCCTGGAGAGTGTATAGATTCATACTGGACCAATCACTGCTATTGAGACGTGTATAATTTACTAAATAAATCATGTTTATTCAATAACATATTTTGTATTACATTAAGCAGAGTTAACATTTTCGCTCACTCAACTGTGAGTATTAGGAAAATATCTACCTCACTGCTGAGTGAAATGAAGGTGAGGGTATGGGAACAGATATCGGGTGTACACATGACGTTGTGATTTACTATAGCTGGACTTTTTCTCCCCTTGTATACCTTCTTCTTGATCACAAAAGAGTCCATCTTACAGATGACCAGTGTTCAGAACTCTAGACACCACACTATCTTTGTTGTTCGCAGCTCATGGAAAATCACCATCTTGGCCAGGCTTCTAGCCACGGCTGCTGCCCGCCCCCATCACCACTGTCCCCCAGGGCAGGGCTTACCAGCAATTAAGATTTAGGAGATCTTGTCAAGGGTGCAGCGTCATTAAAACCATGGGAGCATGGCTCCAGCTTTCCCTCAATTGCTTTACTCAGCATTCTACTCAACGCCCACATACAGTATCAAGCTGCCTTCAGTGTGAATTTTGATGAATCTGTTCTACTGTTTATGTTAAAACTAACAATTAATGGTCGGATCTCCTACTACTCATTTTTATAACCAAGTTTTTACAAACATGTACCTCTGACAAATTCTACACCTTAAGAGAAAGGTCCAAAATAGGTCTGCAAAGGTTGAGTGACTGTCCATAGACTGACCATAGACTTACAGTACAGTCTTTGATTGGTTAATCATTAATCAGACCAGATCAGTGACGATCAATGGCACCATGCTAATTGGCTGTAAACATGGCTGAATTTCATTGGACCCAACACAAATGACATTAAACTATCTGCGTCTGTGGACAATCTATATTTACTGTTCTGAAAATGTTCCACACAAAGGGAAGCAATGAACAGTATATGTAACATAATAGTTTGAATACCAATGGTTACTGCTGCCAGAGAAATGACGGAGATTGACGGAAATAGGAGGCAGGGGAAAAAAGAAAAGACTCCACTGTTTCCCTGAACACATGTAATGATATAGCAACCCCATTCTAAATAGCGGGACTGGGAAAAACAGTTTATATAAACAAACTTGCACTCCATGTTTACGATAACAACATCTCTTAATATAAATGTATACCATACATATAGTATGAGTCACTGTACTGATATAAGGGATACTGTGTTTTAGTGCTGATGTGTTTCTATGAATGTGGGAGGATTCTTTTATTTTTTTTGTACTTTTGCTGCAGTGAGTGGATAAAGAGTTCAAAAACAGCCCAAACAGGCAGACGACAAAGCAATCTGCATCTGGAAAAGTTAAGTGTCAGTTGAGGAAAAATCTATGTGTAGCCTATATACAAGTCAATACCCACACACATTTTTTTCTCTCTTTTTTTTCTGAATGAAACTCTTTCACACACAGAAGACACACATCTCCAGAGGGGCGCGAGCCTGACAGGGAGACGGCTAAAGTTCATCTCATTAACTCCTCACAAGCCTTCTCCCTCTCACACACTGGCACAGGAAGTGGAGTGATTAGGGTTCCTGATGCAACCGGAGCCATAGTCCCTTCTAGAAAATGAAAATCTATCGAGACAAAGAAAAGCGCCCCCAAGTCCACGTTGACAAATTCTTTAACAAGCTGTGGTTAAAGGGAAGCTGGTTTTACTCTGACTCACCCCCTCCTTTCAAACAGTTTACTGGAAATAAAGGGGGAGGAAAAGGGAGGGGGCATTTTCAGAGAAGTCATGTGACGGGGCTAGGCAAACCACAGCACAGAGAGCCTTTGAGTGCAGTAGGCCAGAGGGAGGCAGGCACACGCCCAGCGCAGATGGCTCTTATTCGGGTTACAGGAGATACGATCCTGGGAGTTGGCAATCAAGAATTCACAGCGCCGCTTAACCTTTTCCATGCCGGACAAAAACACATACATCCACTTCAGGGGATGATTAAATCATCATGTTACCTTTAATAATAGTCATTATATATTGGATATATAATCTAGAGGATTCCCAGATTCATTTAGGAACATCATCAAGGGTCATCCAAATGTTCAATTTCTCTATGATATTAAAACGATAAAATATGCTGATTTTCATGACATCAATGTCTGGACATGCTTAAAGAGTCATGACTTCATTTTTCTTGAATCACAGTCCTGAGTGAAAAAAGGTCCTCTGCCATCACTCACGTGCACTGTGGCTGGAAGTTGGCACGTGCAGGTTCTGAGAAATACCATTGGGTTTAAGTCAAGTTGCTGGCACTCTGACACCCTTATGACCTCAGAGAAGAGGAGAGAGTCAGCATCTCCAACCAGCACTGCTGCCCAAACAGACGTCATACTCACACAACACTCTTTAACCATTTCCTGTCCACAACGCAAAAATCACACTCTTTCTCATTTGATACTAGTCACTTACATGTCTGTTTTCTACCTTTGCTATTCTAAGTTTTGGGAAAAAGACAACAACAATACGAGCTAAATCCATAAAATCTGTGTTGATCATCGCCGTAACTTCTCCTCTCAAAAATGTACAGTCAATGACAAGCGAGCGATGATGAAAATCAGAGAGTAGTAGTAGATGAAAGAATGAACCCCATTCACAGGTCCATATGATGGTTACAACAGTCAGAGAGAGGAAAAAAGGCTTCCAACTGCTACAGCTCCTCCAGGGTGTGAGCAACCTGCTGCCAGATGCTGTCCACACACACGGTGGCCAGACCAGAGATATCTCAGAGAGAGAGAGAGAGAGAGAGAGAGAGAGAGAGAGAGAGAGAGTGTATGAGAGTGTGAGAAAAGTGTGAGAGAGAGGGAGGGATATCAGCAGAAATAGAGTGTGTGACAGAGAAAGCGAGAAAGAGAGAGAGAGAGACGGAGAGAGAGAGGGAGAGAGACACAGTGCACTGATGCAGATCCAGTACTGAGAGCGGCACTACAGTGTCACTCCCCTTTCCTCCAAAGATGCGATGTGCCTTCCCTGACACTTCAGACACATCAATGCTTGGACAAAAAAAAGAACAGTATGAATCAAAGCAAATGTGTGGTCAAAAGGATCTCTTCTCCACGATCAGCATCTGTCTGTTTCTCACGCGTTGGGTCTTCTCTCTTTCTCTTTCTTTTTCGTTCTGGTGGAAAGCGGGACTTTATCGGTCTGTCTGGTGATGTCAGACCTCCGCACTCACACATGTGGTCTGAGGGCCAAGGCTGCAGACTGTGCCAACCTCGGAAGATGCCCATGGCATTTGTAATAAGCTATAGTAAGATAGGTACCCCCATTCACTCCTCACTCAGCCACTGGCCCAGACTGGACTAGACTAGACCAGACCAGACCGCTACCCTCTTATATACAACCTGTGTGTGCAGGCAGACCATATGACAGAGTGATGTCAGCCTGGCCACGAGAGCGTGTACAATAAGATCACACCGAGATAAAGTGCTCTCAGAAGGTGGAGCTCTCAGAAGGGGAAATACTCATCAAGTCACTTATTAATTAATCCTAGCCCCTCAATACATTTCAATCACAATTTAACCTAAAAAATGATAATAAATACCCCAAATGTTGGTACTGCAAGTGATTGGTTAGACTATCATACAGCATCAGAGTCATTTTAAGGCACTGGCTTTTCAGAACCGTTCAACTCATTGTCTAAGTGATTGACCTATATTGTGCTGACATGCCGGTGAGAGTGACATTGTATAACACATTCCTAAGGATTAAGATCCACTCAGCCAAGACATGTTAAGATTAGTGAAGAACAAAACAACTATTGGGAAACAACAGTATAATAACAATAGTAATAGCATAGTTCAAATATTTGTCATGGATATTTTGAAATGAAAATGCTGTTGAAATGAAGACGCTTCCAGGGTATTACCAAAGTTAATGTGGGGAGCTGAAAAACAATGCCTTTGCCCTTGAGGGCATTGCTACCGACTTAGTGAGAGCATTGTGAACGCACATGAGTGCTCCTGTCCTGTCCTGTCCGGGCCTGAGGTAGGGCTGTGGGAAAAGGGTTTAACACACACACACACACGCACACACAATTTCATCTGTCCACATACACACTCTTGGTGACTAGTATCCCAAAGTTTGCACAAGCGTTCTCTCATGCAGGAAGATTAAATAAGTGTAAGATCAGAAAAATAGAGAAACAATAACGACAGATCTGACTGAGAATAAGAAGGAGTGAGCTTCTGACGAAAGAGAGAGAGATAGAGGGAGGCAGAGAGAGAAAGGTAAGGGGAAGGTGGAGAGGGTGTGTGTCACCTGTGCAGTCTCTGCCTGCTCCAGCATCTCCTCAAACTCCTCGTAGTCCTCATCATCAGGCTCAGCACCAGACAGGCGCGCTGCCCGCGCCATGAAGTACGGGGGCAGCTCCCCTATGGCCGTCCCTGCTCCCTGTACACACGCACGCACGCACGCACGCACACACACACACACACACACACACACACACACAAACACAAGAGCGATCAATACATGACACTAGCACAAGTAAAAAATATACTTAAATTCAAGGTGTTATTACAAGGTTTCAAGGTCTTAAAGGTGCTTTTTGGTTGCAAGCAACTATATCAATATCCAACATTCAAATGAGCTTTTAGTTTTAAATCTAACGCTGTGTGATCAGAGCTTAACTATAAGTAAACGGAAGAGATTTGAGCAAAGCAAATCCTCAGCCTTGGCAAGTTCAGTGAGTTCATACCTCCAGGAACACGAGGACGGGGAGCAGACTTAATTAACACAATGAAATGCCTGCAGAGAAATGTAGTGTTTTGGAATTGCTCATAGCTCATTATGGTAATGTTTCCAGGCACAGTGAAACTTGTAGAGGGGGAGGGGGGTGAAGGTGGGGAGGGCATTTAATCTGGACATCCTGTTCCATGTCAACACAGCAGTCTTTGATGAAACCTGCCAGTTTTCTCATAATGCAAACGTGCCTTAATCTTCCAGGCAGCTGTTCCATTCACTGACTGCTCTGTGTGTGTGTGAGTGTGTGCGTGTGTGCCCACGCATGCATGCGTGTGTGTGTGTGTGCCTGTGTGTGTGTGTGTGTGTGCCTGTGTGTGTGTGTGTGTGTGTGCTTGTGTGTGCTTGTGTGTGTGTGTGTGTGTGTGTGTGTGTGTGTGTGTGTGTGTGTGTGTGCGTGTGTGTGTGTGTGTGTGCGTGTGGTAGGCAGTCAGACTCTGACACCTGCACTGTGTTGTTTGAAGTGGACCACTTATGCCTGCAGCGGTGGACGGGGTGGCACAGAGAGGGGAGGAAGGGGGAGAGAGAGTATGTCTCTCACCACCTCTCCCCCCTCTAGACGGGCTGCTGGTGCCAGAGAAGGGTGGAGGGCTGGGGGGGGGGGGGGGGGGGGGGGTTGGGACTTTGAAGCCGTGGGCACAGCAGGTGTTGCCA
This sequence comes from Argentina silus, assembly GCF_951799395.1. NCBI lineage: Eukaryota > Metazoa > Chordata > Actinopteri > Argentiniformes > Argentinidae > Argentina > Argentina silus. The sequence goes on along the minus strand of NC_139656.1, from coordinate 9,273,864 downwards.
ACTGTGGTGCTGACAGGCAGCGTCTTGGGCTGTGCCAGCCTCTAGGGGTTAGGAAAAGGAATCAGATGGCATATACCTTGGCACACACGGAGCCCTGCCCTTACCACAGTATAAAGTGCTAGTGGGGGCACAGTTTTGCCAGCTTAACAAACCATGAACCTGCTCTAGTGAAACTGGAGTCTCCCTGGTGGAACACAAAAGCACATTTGGGCACATTAGGGGAAATCACATTTGTTATGACGGAACTAAAGTGATGGTTCTGAAATACACACAATCCTCAACATCCAAGAGCATTCAAAATCTAAATGAGGCGTTATGAAGCTTCTAGGTGAGGTCCTCTACAATAACACACACACACACACACAGGGCTCTATGCACCTGCTCGAGAGCTACAATTGTATAATAGGGTGTGGTGGGGTGGAGAGTCACAGCCTGTCTAGAGGGACTGGCGCTGTGGCTGAAGCCAGGACAGATACTACCACAATCATCCTCCACACACACTTCCTGTCCTTGCTACCCACACTACTAAGACAGAGCAACAGATCCCCATAGTGTAAGGCCTTGGTTCCATCATAGGTACCTTACAGTTCTGGGATTCAAACGCCATGTATAGTATACAATGGCTATACTACAATCCATTAACTCATGCCAACTCTCTGACGCATGCGTGCGCATGTGTGTGTGTGTGTGTGTGTGTGTGTGTGTCTACCCATTGTGACACAAACAATAAGGAAGTCACGAGGCCTCAGTCCCTGTGAGTGAAGGGGGCCGGTTAAAAGCTGTTCCGGAAAGTAGTAGTAGAATATTCTGTTCCCCTAGCGCCCGCCAGTACATGGGAACAGAACAAAGATAACACAGCCTCCACTTCTCATTTCGGCTTCTCATCAGAAGATAAAAGGCAACAGTTTACCACAGGTCACTGACACCAGTTCTCTCTTCTCAGAGGTGTCTGTCAGTGATCTGATCTGCTTTTCTCAGTACAGGTAGTCGCTGTCACACATTCAGCGGGAAACTCTTAGTGAGGCCTGATTCTGCCGAGAAACTGCCTGAAAACTGAGAATACAGGAACACCCTGCTCGTCAGTAGGAAGCTGATATAGCCTGTTACCACTAGCTGATATAGCCTGTTACCACTAGCTGCGTGTGAGGTTGACAGACATGACGTAGAACCATGTTGGGATTTCATGGCAACGCTGCAGTCACTCAACAACCACCAGAGAGAGCAGAGTCAGAGTGCAACCAGATCTCTGGGTACAGGGTTACCCTGTACTTGCGTCAGGCGCCTTGCGATGGCTACTAGGCTGCGTGTGATAGTGATAGAGATGAGTGTTGTAACCACGAGCCTGGTTAGAGGTATGAAACCAGCATGGGGGAAATCCACTGAGACACAAAGGGGTTTTTGCGAAGCGTCAGTGGTTATCACAATTAGTTTTCAATTACATCTCACTTAGAGATCACCGTTTCAGAGAATCATTTACTGCGTGTGTGTGCGTGTGTGTGTGTGTGTGTGCGTGTAAACTGTGCACAGACTGTATCAACAGTACATAGATTATGCACTACATACTGTGTGTGTAGACCATAGAATGGTCCATGTGTGTACAGCAGACTATGCATAGACAGTGTGTAGACTCACCCACATGCAGGCTTCCAGACGGACTTTAGAGATGATGCTCCAGAGGGAGATGCCTCCCTGTACTGCTGCCGCAGCTGCTCCCGCTGCCACAGCCTCCACACCCCTCTCCACCCTGGCCTCCGATCCCCCCAACGGCACCTGGGGGCAGATGATCTTCTCTGGATAGGGGGGCTCAGGGAAGTCCACTGAGCCACACTCGTACGCTGCCAGGGTTACTGACGCTATGTGTGGACCCTGAGAGACAAACAGAGAGAGTGTTCAGTGCTACATTAACAACATAGACCTGTTAAGAGGTTTTGAGTCAGCAGGAGCTTGAAGGAAGACCCCTGGCATCACTCTCACAACAAGGTAGTTGTGGATGAAGTGACTCAAATAGAGACCATAAAACCGCATGTGCACCTGTGGGCCCATACCTACATGAATGGTCACAGGTACGGAAACTCTGCACTAACAATCCTGTTCCACTCAGAATGACAACGTTTTCTGCCTTTCTCTGTATGAAAGCAGCTTCATTTGCATGCATGGCTAGCTTGTCCCCTATGCGTTGAAGCCATTCTTTCCATATGATTCATTTCAGATAGAGATTTCTGAGTACAGGCTAGGGGGTAAACCTACATGTAAAAGGTAACTGAAACACAACCTGTGTGTTGTGGTAAAACAAAGAGGAGTCAATGGACAAGGGGTTTGGGCCGAGAGCAAAAAGGTGGTCCACAGTTACCCTACATCAAAGGCATAAACCGTTACACACACTCACACACACACACACACTCACTCACTCACTCACTCACTCACTCACTCACTCACTCACTCACTCACTCACTCACTCACTCACTCACTCACTCACTCACACACACACACACACACACACACACACACACACACACACACACACACACACACACACACACACACACACACACACACACACACACACATACACACACACACACACACACACACACACACACACACCGAGAGCTGCACCTGTGTCAAAAGCACAGAAAAGACAAAAGACAACTTCAAGCTCTCTCCATTCATAGTGAGGTCGGAAACCGATTCCCCTAGGGTGACATTCATAGAACAAATACACAAATGATGTGGCATTACTGATGCGTTTGCTGCACCATATGGGGCGGAAAATGCAGTTTTATTGAAGCGTGTGTATCTTGCCCATAGGAGCCATGTAATAATAATGAGAGAGGGAGGAGGAAGATAAGAAGAAGGAAAATAAATCTATATCCATACATATACACACATACACAGAGAGTGTGGCACACATACTGCATAGAGAGTGGCGTAAAAATATGGTTAATACACACTTCTCTTGTGTGAGCAGTGAGACAGAGTCAGGCTGATAGGCAGGTGCATGAGTGTGCTTCTGCGGGGACTGGCTCTTTGATATGGGCCTTTCCTGTTTACATTCTTTGCTTGTTGTTTATTTACTTTTGTAATTGTGCTTCCAGTCAGAGAATAGGAGAGAGAAGAGGGTGGAGTCATTCTTTGATGTGTTTTTTTTGTCAATTTTGTCTGAACAACCTGCTAATGCTCTTCACTCAGCAAGCCCCAACATGGCTTCCAGAATCACTACTGTCAGAGACACTCCTAGACCACACACACGCACGCACGCACACACACACACACACACTCTCTACATTGATCAGATCTCAAAACAAATTCCATCATTATACCCACTTAAAACTGACCTTTACCATTTATAAACAAGGGTAGGTTTAGAATGTGTGCCAGTGTGTGTGTGTGTGTGTGTGTGGGAGTAGTGCTCTCAATGACGCACATTCTAACTACTCAGAGTCACAGGGCAGTTTGTAATTACGCAATGTTACGCCAAAGCAATCTCGCAATAGGGTGGGGCTGAGACTTCCGTTAGGAACCTGGACAGAGAGGACAGGACAAGGCAGAGCAGTGAAGCAACACCATGTACACTCAGAGGGAAGTCATGTTCTCACTACGGTCCTCTCAGGGGCAGGTGCACTCCCCTGCATGAACTAATTTCCACATCACTCATCTAGGATGTGATGACTTGGGAACTATAATACTATAATCTGTGGTAGATAAATTGGGTCATTCTCTACAGAGGAGCCACTCCAAATGTTAGTAGAAATATAAAACATGTAAGAGCAACCTCACTGAAGCAATATATCACAAATGGACGTGTTTTCTCTGAGAGGCGGAGAAAAGGTTTCATGACCTAAAAACACAACACAGAAAACTCCCAGGACTGACCCAGTCTAAACGTCCTCATATCCTCTTGTCAAACTCCATGATGCCATTTGGCAGGAGCAGAGAACACACTGCACCGCCAGAGCAGACAGTCTGTGTGTCTGTCCAAGACTCTCTGGCTCAGACTGAAGCCTCCCCACAGGATCTCAGGTGTTTACTAAACACACACACACGCATGCGGACGCACTAGCACGCATGAACACGCAAACACAGAGACACACACTCACACGGCACTGTGTCAGTGCTTCTCACCTTACACAAAGCCAAGTCCTCTCATGTTGTTCTGGTGAGTCATGGCTAACCTGGAGCCCAACCCTAAACAGTCAGATTGCAGCCTCTCCTCCACATCACTCACAGTAGGTGAGGGCAGAGACTGAGAACATGAACAGGACACAAACACACAGAGGCAGCAGGCCGGGAGTCGGGAAAACCAACAGTTTAACTGGCAGTGATATGAAACCAACCACCATTTACTGTTCTCTACATGCTTAGGAAGCCTCCACTGGTGAACCATTAACAATCAGCAACAGCACAGTCCACAGAGAGGCTCAAAAGAGTTTGTTTACTGAAACATACTCATAAAACCTCAAACTAAAGAAACTTCCATGAGAGATAAGGTAACGACTGGGGCAAAGGTGAGGGTGTGTAGTCTATGTGCTAATATTCAAATAATCATTTCCACAGAGAAACTGTTACACCTCCCTGGAATTCATGGCTGGAAACGTGTCCAAATTATGTCAGCAGTTGAAAACCTCATAAAACAGCCTGATTCTTCTGTCGACATTATACCGTCCCACTAGGCTCCACAATGGAGGGAACATAGCTGGCATTCCTGTGGTGGCCCGTGGTAACTGGTGCCTCGCCACCGCGGGATCCCCAGCGATGAGTGTGTATACATCCATGGAGACCCAGAGGAGACACACACTCCCTTAGCTTTGCCATGGAAGGGAGAGACATTGATCTGGCAACCCTCAGACTCCCCCTTAGATGTGTCATTCCACAGGCCAGGAAGCTTAGCTAGGACTTTTTGTTGTTTGGGGACATATTGACATGTGGTGCAGATAGGCTGCCCAAATTTGTCTACCACTGCAACACTGGGTTATCTCTCTACAGTGTTGGGCATGCGTCAGTGAGGACTCATCATTCTCAGGTGTAGAACTAAACACCAAAGCCAAGATTAAAAGAGGCAGAGGCCATATTGGAGGTTGGAGGCAGGATGTACTAGTATCTAGGCCATCAACAATGTGGTGAATGAACTGGCTTTGTAACTAACAAAAGAGTTTCCACTCTGTGCCAGTTCTACAGTAGAACAGAATGTGTCTAGCTGAGCCTCCAGAAGGAGGATCTGAAAGTATGAGGTTAAACGACATTGGGAAAAATGTCATTGTTCCTCTACTGCCCAATAGACACAAAAACATGACCATGGACTGTCAATTATTTGTCTTGTCTTGTCCTGAATATTCAACAAAAAACACTGTTACCACCTATGGCTGCACATTCAGAAATCTGCCTTTACAAAAACTAGGCACATTTAACAGGAAACAATATTGAGCCACTTGTGTCCTGCCAACTTACAACCAGACTTTCAACCCTGACATCTATTTTCAAGTAGTTATAAAAACCTTGGCGAGTATCCTGAGCTCTGAGGAAATCTACTAGGTAAAATGAATCCAAGTAGGTACTCAGTCACTACGCTACATCCAAAACATTCTTTTCCATTTGGACTTCAATCAACGAAGCATCACTTTGACGCATGGGCACACTGCATCCAGCTTGGCAGAGCGCTGGCCTGGCCTCAGGGCTATAGTGTCAACAGCAGAGGAATCCATCCAAACCCTAACCAGAAATCAGACCCCACTGGCTGACCCGACCGTAACCTGACCAGAGCCCTGTGACCACAGCCACAGCACGGTCATCTGCAGGTCTCTGGTCAGGGGCCAGTGTAACACATTAGTCACAGTCCATTCATGGTCACTAACATAACCGCCACTCCCAGTGGGCTGCTGCTGCTGCTGGATATGACACATGAGGGAAGCCAAGCTGAGCTCTTTCCTCAGGCTTGTGTCCCATTCATAGGAACTCACAGGGAGGTGGGAGAGGGCTGGGAATGGGCCCAGTGTGGAGACAGAGGGTGGAATGTTGATGAGGGGGGCTCTATCACACACACACACACACACCCACACCCACACACACTAGGCCTCCCAGGGGTTTGTGAGATCCTGTGGTGAGTGTGGGGGGTGGGGAGTGCGAGGGGCTGAGGGAGGGATGGGCTCTGTGATTTACACATGTGGGCTCGTCACATGACCTCATATGAGCCACCCCCTGGTCTATAATGGCACCAGCAGCAGCCACACTCAATCTCCAACCTTTGATTACTATCAAAGCTAAACTTAATAGATGTATATGACTTCAATAACTGATGGTACATGACATGTTTATAACTAATGGTAAGCCTAATGGACAATCTCTATATTATACACAGTATGAGCCAAGTTGGTAGGTTTTCATAAATCCCCTTTGCTGTGATCTACTGTATTGCCCTACTTGAACAATGGAACAGTTTAGCTTTTTTCCGTGTAAGACCCGGTCACTCACTCACACACACACACACACACACACACACACACACACACACACACACACACACACACACACACACACACACACACACACACACACACACACACACACAGACAGACAGACACACACACAATAACAGTGCTCTTATTTACACATCTCTCTGGTATTCGTCTTTGATTGAGTTTGGAGTAAGTCACAAGATGTTTGCCCAGACCCATGTCTCCAACCTGGGGAGAAATGAATGAATGAACCAACGGATGAATGAAGGCATTTATGTCTCTAGTTCTGCCTTCAGAGGCACATGCTTTTGTGCCTTTATTTCCATTGAGTTTGATGATGGCCCCTTGAGCAGCTGTGGCACACATTAACCTTGCTACTGCCACCTGGGGTGTAAATCGCCTGACCAACACAGCCATAAAAGCTTTATGATATTGTAACTAATACTTTTTTTGAGAAGGTAAGGATCAAAGACGTGTGATCAAGTTCTGTCATAGTACCGACACAATAAAAAATAAATAGCATTAAATTGATTTAAGGATCCGTATCAATGTGCCAGTGCTGACTCAAGAGTACATTTTCTAAAGGTTTCGAACTTGATTTTGGTGTGTCACAACACCACAGAGTAGCAAACAAGCAAACAATGCATCAATTATCAAACTGGTGAATGGGTGGCCGCCCACGCAACTCCTCAGCCA
>NC_139656.1:9161719-9264219 GCF_951799395.1 Argentina silus | reverse complement strand
TCTCTCATCGTCTCACTGAGACACAAAAGGAGACACAAGTGCAGCAATTGCCAATGTCAGTGAACAGGACAGCTTCCAGTTCACATGACTGTTCTGACTGTATGAATGTCAGGACCATAGACACTGACACCCTCTGCTGGGGCCTCTACAGTACTACAACTACATTATGATCAGCACGACATCTAGCAGCATAGACAGTGGAAGGCAATCTTAGAGGATTGGAGAGAAATAAGGAAGTGAAAATTCCATTTGGCCTATCAGAGGGGCTATGACAGTCCTGTTTAAACCTGCCCAATCCTCTCATATCTACACAAGTGTGTAGGCTCGGGGATAGGGCACATGAGTCACATGATGACACTCATTAAGTCAAAGGGTCACATGACAACAGTCACAGGTTGCCTGCAGGGCCTTTTAGACTAGAGAAAGTTCTAGTTTAGAGAAGGAGCCCCACTGACATGACCTCAGACAGGGACTGGTTCTGTACAGCTTATTATCCATTAGTCAAATGTTTCCTTCCAAAGGATACATGTCTAGACTCAATTTACAGACTTATTCACAACCAAAGGCAAATGGTGACATCTACTACTCGTTAAAGGTATTGCATACATTAATCAAAAATTAAACTTTCACTGAAACGAGGCTCAATGAGATACATTTCCAGTATTTCAATTTCTCTACTAAAAGGTATAAGCTATATCATGGCTATATGATGGAAATTGAATCCCGAGGAAAACATTTCAGTTGTATGGGCTACAGAAAGCTAGTACCATATGTCATCGGAGATCAGCAATTGATGCCCTCCCAAGACTGACAGATACCTAAGAACATCACGTTTGGTCCTTAATTGACAATTAGAATTGAAAGATCATCTAAAAGTGGAAAAACAAGCTGTGATCATGGCAGACACGCACAGCTTCCTGTAGTGAACATGCGTCAAAGATGAGGGTCAGATAAGGAGCTGTGCTCTACCAAGCCCTCTGTGACACGCAAAAACACACCTATAGAGGAGGAGGAGGAGGAGGAGGAGGAGGACAGGAAGATAAGCACACAACATCCACAATAACCAGCATTCATGTCCCTCAATAGCCTTCATACACAGAACCCAGCAGACGAGGATAAAGATTTGGACTGCCTTTGACACTGACCTAAGGTCAGTTGTGTGATTTTAGCCCTAATCTTTAGGTGTAGGATTTACAATGATGGTAAGCTGATCTATGATTAGATCCTAAAGGGCAACTTCTACCAAAAGCATGGAGAACAGTTCAGATTCAGCCCCAGATTCAAAGAGATGCAGGCGACTGATTCGAAAAGCACTGAGCTCCGACTGCAGTACTGCCATTGGACATTAGATGGAGGTGTTTTCCTTCAAATCAGAAGTGTCTTGGAAAGTAAGTCAGGTCACCAAAAAAAGCTACTCAAATTACATCTGGGAGCACAGTACTGCCTTTCCAAAACACAGAATGGAGGACACACTTAACAGTTTCCAGTTCAGCTCCACTGGGCCATGCGACTGTGTGCGACTGTGTGATGACAGATGGGTGGCTCAGTGTTAATAATGCTCTCAGAGCAGTAAAGACTACCAGATGTTTGGGAACACATATCTGCAGCCCCGCCAGCCCCCGTTTCTCTGCATTAGCACTCTATGATGAAGAGAACAAGCAAAACAGGGAGAGGGAGGGAGAGGGAGAAAGAGAGACAACTACAGGGCAAGTAGAGAGAGAGAGAGAGAGAGAGAGAGAGAGAGAGAGAGAGAGAAGCAGAGGGAGAAAAAAGGGAGGGAGAGAGAAAGAAAAGAAAAGGGAAGGAGGGAGGGAGAGCAGAGTTTAGCCTTGCATGCACTCAGCCAGCGGGGTCAGTGAGTACGCGCGTTCCTGGACTGACTGTCAAAACACCACTGCTACCCGCCGCCGCAGCGTGCCTATTCACTGAAGGGAACTCAACACCACCCTGTTCTAACACACACACACACACACACACACACACACACACACACACACACACACACACACACACACTCCTCCCTCTGAGACACAGGGAATCTCCTTGAACTGTTAATCCTACTGCTTATTAGAGCCTCTTTGCTCTAATAGCAGAAACTCACATAAGATCAAACCTGACTTTGATACCGACCTCAAAGTAAGTGAGGCAATCATTGTATCATTCACAATAAGGGTATCTCAACATGCAGTAAGCATGGCAATGTATGGGAAAGGGAAGAGTTCTTCACTATGAAATGAACTAACAATCCAATGGTATATGAAAGTGGTACTTACCAGGTAGAGGAGAAAGGTGTGCAGGCCAGTTCCCAGGCCCACTGAGGAGAGAATGCCCAAGCCTACCCAGTAGGCACACCACAGGGACCTCTTCTCCATATGCTGCACATACTGCAGGGGCGAGAAAGAGGTACACACACACACACATACGTCAGACGCAGTGAGAGCAAAACAAGAGAGAAAGTGGGAGACACAGGGGGAGGGTCAAAGAGAGTGAGAGAAGGTATGTGAGGGAAGGACAGGAAGAGAGCAAAAGGGAGAGAGAGAGAGACACGGAGAGCAAAAGAGAGAAAGTGCACAACAGAGAGAGAGAGAAGAGGAAGGGTGGGAGAGGGCAAGAGAGTGAGTGAGAGAGTGGGAGAGAAAGAGAAAGAATCAGAGCTACAGCCTGTTTTTGAGAGTATATAGAACAGCCGTAGGGTAAGATGTTCAAAACACTGCAAGAACAGAATCATTCTTGTTCTGGCAGCTAGCTCTTACACAACCAACTAAGACAAGCCCAACCCCTCTCTGTCTATCTATCTCTTTATCAATCTCTCCCTCCATCTGTATGGACCAACACCTCCTCCAGCAGGGGCAGGTTGTTTTCAGGAAGTACCATTGATGGTTTAGATTACGGGAACGGAGGGGGAGATTGGCATTGCAGTCCCATTCCCAGAGAACCCGGGGAAACAAAAACAACATATGCAGTCTCCGTCTTTGCCTCTCTAAAAATTATGGGAAGTGCCAGCCATGACCAATTGTTTTTCAGGGTTTCTGGGAATTAATTACGTAATGTAAGTCTTAACACCTAGGGATGAGTGTTTAACATGGAAAATATGTTTATTGCTGCAGAGTTTAAGTATTAAAACCAATTATGGCTGGCAAATACAACAGGGATTGTTTCTCGCTAGATCTGAAGCCCTTATTGCTGCTAAGCAGAGGGTGCTCTTGGTTTTAACAGATGCTCAGCATTTCAGATATTTATTTATCAGTGAGGAACTGGAATTAGGGCAGGTGAATACAGTGCAGGTTAAGTTGAACACGCTTCACTGATACATAAATATCTGAAATGCTGAGCATCGTTAACCATAACCATATGGTTAACCATAACCCTAACCTTACCTCTGGTTCCCCAGGAGGAGAAGTAAGTTTGCTGTGTAGAATATGACATTCACCTTCTGATGTGTTCCTTCAACAGAGTAAGCGATGGAGAAGAGGGAGAACAGTACCACTACAGCGAAGGCTGTCTGTCTCTGCCGCCATAGCCTAGAGGGAGGGGGAGGAGGGAGAGAAGAGGAGGATAAAGGTGAGGGAGTAGAAGGAGGGGAGGGAGGAAGAGGGGGATCGTGAGGAGGAGGACATGAGAGGATGGACAGAGCATGGTGTGGAGTTGGCATGCTGATCACAATGTGTTTAAGTGGCCATCTGAGGCAAGGGATTAAGCCCCTTATCCCTGATAATACTATTAAAAGCTTTTTGCTCCCTTCCTTTTCACCCACTCATTAGTCTCAGAGTGTCACGGGATATAAAAGACTGGCACATTGTCAATCAACGCAGCCTCCCATCTGTCTACTACAGCGCTGAGGTCAAGTCAACGTCAACTCAGACGTTTCAGGAAGTAACTGAAAAAGTACTTATGTTATGACCCATATACTAACCCACAGAGTACTCTCTACCATGTGATACACTTGCTGTAAAAACAATGTGTGCTCTGAACAGCCTCTCTGGCAGCATGCTGCTTCTGGTGTTTGTGGTTCACCACACCAGCTTGTAATTTAGAAAATAAACATGTTGTCCTCAAACAGAAAACCACATATTCTCTCTAAGTGTACACGCTGACCTTCTTTGCAACAGGCCTTTGCGTCACTACAGACTACTAGGTGAGTAGAAACGGGAGACATGATGAGCATGGATCATGCTGTAGGCTAGGAGTGTTCGTCATCTCAGAAACACTTCCACATCATCCCTGAGCCTGCAGTAATTATGTGTGCGTGTGGAAGTATTTTTCAACTCACAAACTTATACAATTACCTAAAGGGTCCACTTTCAACTGCTGGGTGGGGGGAAAACAAAGGTATTTTGGCAGTACATCAAATGGGCATCTTTAATAGCAACATCAAAGAGGTTAATGGCAAATACCTAATTACTGCTTACATAGTTCATTTGGTCTAACTATAGACAACCATGGTAACTCACTAAAGAGGGCCTGTGAGTTGCTATCAGTGAGTTTCAAGGTCCACTGTCTCTCTCTGAATCTGACAAGACTGTGACCCGGCTTGCACTACCATGACCTCATCCTCCTCAGTGGAGATAGAGAGAGAGAGAGAGAGAGAGAGAGAGAGTGTGTGTGTGTGTGTGTGTGTGTGTGACCTCAGACCTGGCTTGGTCTTACACGCAACAGCTAAACTGTTCCATTGTTCAGGTTGTTTACTGTAGGGCGATAGATCACAGCAAAAGGGGTTTATGAAAACCTACCAACTTGGCTCATACTGTGTATAATATAGAGATTGTCCATTAGGCACCATAAACATGTCATGTACTTGTTATTCACATCGTGTCATGTTATTCACATCATATACATCTATTAAGTAAGTATTGAGTATTAAGTTTAGCTTTGATAGTAATTAACATTTTACATTACATTTTTACATTTACATTTTAGACATTTAGCAGCCTTTATCCAAAGCGACTTACAACAAGTACATTTGTCTAAAGTAATATACAATCTATATCTATAATCTATACATCAGTCATCATAAGAAAAACAAATCTATGCTAGGATCAGGGGCCATTGGCAGTCACAATGCTAGAAGAAGGAAGTTACAGTAGAGAAACTGTACAGGGGGGTAGTGGGGATGAAGAAGTCTTTAGGAGGGACAGTCAAGATGTAGCCTATAACAAATTATAGTATTTAACTAATCAATTTTTTGCGGAGAAACTAAATACTCTTAAAGAAACACAACACAATTCAAGGCAACGCAGGAGAGGAGAGAGTGGGCAGGGTTGAGGGGCTCTGGGAATCTGCTCACCTCCACGTCCAGTCCTTCAGGGTGATGAGCAGCTCCAGCAGGAAGTAGTAAAGTGTGACGAGGGGTTTCTTCCACAACACCAGAGACAGACGCTCCTCACGGCCCCTCTCTTTCCTCTCGCTCAGTGACAACGACTCTGTCCCTGCCAGCATGAGCACACACACACAGACACACACAGACATATTTAGGTTTACCTCTACCTTTTTCAAATGCATTTCAATCAGTGCAATTTCAAAATATTTCTAGCAAAATACAGTAAAATGTAGTCTATCTATGGTCATAGTGGTTGATTCAAGAGCCAACCTGCTGACTGTCCGTGGTGCTGCTCCTTGGCCCCTAAGCGCCTCTGAGGTAGCTCGCAGTCTGCCTCATTCTCTGCCATCTCATTGGGTAGTGGGAGGATCGAGGGGAGACCTTGAGAGAGGAGACGCACGACAGAACAGACAGGCCTTCAATAGAGTTTGAATCACTATCTCTAATCTACCTAGACACACACTCACCACACGACACACCTTAACACACACACACACACGCAGGCAGACGGACCATGGGGGGTCAGAGCAGTCAAGGAGCCTGTGCTGCGTCTAGCAGATTACTGGTAACCCAATCAGCCATGTGCTTGACCTAATGATACCAGACCTTCTGGACTCTGCTCACCACTCTGGCTGCCAAAGCCACAGTGAGGACAGAGTCTACTACGTCTGCATGGCTGGTCACTTGCAATGAGGCTTTTGCAGAGTGACTCATTAACAAACGTATTCAGGTCATACTGTAAATGTCCCATATTATCTTGGAAGATTCTGAACACAGTGCGGGCTCTGGGCTGTAATAGAATCTGCACTACACTATAGGGTGTGTGAGATAAGAAGAACCAACAGTGATAAGAGACATTACAGACAACATGTGTCTTGACAAGAACCCAATCGAACACACTTTTTTTTTTTTGCATTTTTCTCTTCTCAGACACATTAGTAAAATACTCCATTGTCCACCTTTCCAATGTTCCACAGTGAACACAGCATCTCTGTGGGATAGTACAGCACAGACCCAGAGGGGGGGGGGGTGATAGTACAGCACAGAACCAGAGGGGGGGGGGGGGGGGTGATAGTACAGCACAGAACAAGAGGGGGGGGGGTGATAGTACAGCACAGAACCAGAGGGGGGGGGGGGGTGATAGTACAGCACAGAACCAGAGGGGGGGGGGTGATAGTACAGCACAGAACAAGAGGGGGGGGGGTGATAGTACAGCACAGAACCAGAGGGGGGGGGGGTGATAGTACAGCACAGAACAAGAGGGGGGGGGGTGATAGTACAGCACAGAACCAGAGGGGGGGGTGATAGTACAGCACAGAACCAGAGGGGGGGGGGTGATAGTACAGCACAGAACCAGAGGGGGGGGTGATAGTACAGCACAGAACCAGAGGGGGGGGGGGGGGTGATAGTACAGCACAGAACCAGAGGGGGGGGTGAGAGGGAGATACTGCAGCGTTACACACATCCACCCACCCATCCAGAGAGGCCCAATGGAGAATGAGCCTCAGGTGTCTGAGGAGTCTCTCTGTGTGCATAGAGTTGGGGCTCTGACATGCAGGCACGCAGCTCACCATCTGGTGGAAGTGTCAGTGTCACACACGGTCTAGCCTAATCCCTCTATCCAGAGCCCCGGCTCCGCTCTGAGAGGGTCTCTGGATCCAGTTTCCAAATGTCCACACTGACTGACCTGACAGACTGCAGATAGTGTACAGAGTTGATTTTAGAGGGGCCCATGATGGCTCTTTAGAATCTTTAGGAATTTTGTGGACATATGCTGAGGCCCAAGAAGGGCAGTGTTTCCCCTTTGTGAGTGAGAAATGATAGCCACCTTTGAGTCAAGTGATGGATAATGTATCCCTGCGGAGTTCATCCCAAACTGATACATAATGAGCATGGCAGAAAAGCAATTCTTAAAAAAGCAATGGGTTTAAAAATCAATGTTCAATGAATACCAAGTTACTTCAAATAAGACAAATGCTGGGGTGGAAGAGATGACCAAGGACAGTGCTCAATGGGCTGATGATAAGATATTGTGACCTCACTAAGTCAGTAAGTTTTGGAATAAGTAGGTGAGAATACACCTACACACTCAATAATAAAGTGAGATCACTGAATAAGGTCATTTACATACGAGCACAAAATAGACTGCTAGGTAGATTACTTTCTCTTTAGCCATACACCAAAAGCCTAGGCTATACGTTAACGTTTTGGGGGAGAGGTATTGGCTGGCCAAGACGTTCCCTGTCTAAAAGCAATACTTATTCTCTGAAAAGGTCCCGATATCAAATGTTGACAGCTATCCAAAACGCAAGCCATTGGCCATAGGCGTAAAGTTAACTGTTAGCACTTGCTACCTGCATGAACTTAGAAGTGCGTCACTCTTGTTTGGGAGACTCGCGAAGCAACTTCATGCAAAAAGGAAACCATCTAATGACTGACTCTATGGACCCTTACTGCGTTTAATAATATAATTCATATTCATAGTGGCCAATCAATTACCCATCAAGTTTTCACATGCTTAATCTATCATTTCATAAACCTGTTGAAAAGAACAACGCAACAGCGCGTGTGCTAAATCCAGCGGCGCGCACAAAACCTGCCAAGGACTCGATTGCGCAACAGTCTCTATAACAACAACAGTACGTGAGACATTTTGAGTAACACCGTGCTTACACTCTAAAATAAAAACGAATAATGATGATGTGATCCTTTACACAAGGCGATTGTTAACAATTAAGTAAATTGTAACAAATATATGCACAAAAATGCAATTAAATCCTAAATTAAACAAGAAATCTAACAAGAATATATGCAGCAACTTTCTCCCAACTCCTCAAGTATCAACAATAGTGCCCAAAGTTATCATACATTGCACAAGTCATATATGTGTCAGTGTTCGAGGCAATTGAGAGCAACTCACCGTTCCTATATGTCTTAAATCCACCAGCACTGAGCCCAAAAGCACCGTTTAAGCTCCGGTGGCAATATAGGGCAATAGAATCCATTGACTACATCATGACTTGTGTGGGGCGTGGTGGTGGGGCCAGCAAGGGATAGCGTAGTGGAAGGATAGTCGGGGGGAAGGATTGGCAAGACTGAATGTGGGGACGTTTCATCATTTGCCTTGTAGAAAACCTCCAGAGATCAAGAATAATTAGAGCTTTAAATATAAAATCAGATCATTATCCTGGGACACACATCTAACAGTTCTCATTACTCTGTAGATTTAATACAGAATGGTATCAGGGCAAATCACCGAGCCCGATCTGAGAATGATACCCAGGGCCGCGATATTTTTCGGGTCATAGCTACCTTGAAGAAAAAGAAGACCTGGCCTAAATTACAACTCTGAAAAGCAGATTGTTGGAATAAAAGTTGTGAGCTCAAATGGTATTGTTGTACTGCATTTATATCTCAGCAACATCTGTGATAACGAACCAAGAACACAGGCTTTTGAATGATTACCTACATCTTATTATCATCTAAATCAAAGTCAACATCTATTATCATTCAGGAGAATGTCGTTATTAATGTCCTGTTGTATGAATGAAGATTGATGTAGGCCTAAGTAACAGACAGGACATCTCACCAAGAATCCATTCTGTCAAAGTTGCTCATCTTCAAGATGAACCAATTCATGGCCTCATTTACACAGTAGATAATTTTAGATCTATTTCAATTAGGCTACCCAGAACCTCTGGAGGACAGATGATTCAAAAATCAAGCCAATGAGTTCTCCAGGAAAAGTAAAAAAAAAAATAATAATAATAATAATAATAACAGAACAGACAGCTATGGCAGGTCATTTATACTGTAGGAACCTGAGACCAGGTGGTTATAAAGGGGTTATACATTTATTTAAAAAAAAAAAAATGATAACGATTAATCTGATATTCATCGAGCATTACATAATCTGGTTTAATATGGTCTATATTCATCTAGTTTAATTCATACACCAGACGAATGTTATTAAAGATATAGCAAAGTCTTGGAGGCTTTGAAATGAATGACATGCTTATAAACGTTATTATACTGCCAATGTGATTTATCCTCATACAGTCCAGGTTGCATTTCTTATCAAAAAAGTAAATGGCTGTCATTTACTGACCAACTGACTCGAGCAGCTAAAAACATTGAATAGTGCACTAGCAACCTGCTTTATCTGTCAACCTGAGCAGAACCTTGCACACACGTCAGGTGCATGAGGAATGATATTGGCATTTTTGAAAGACAAGAGGTGGATAGGCTACATACAATTTCTGATGGGTATATTTGTCATTTTGTTACTCATTAATATCCTGTTGTAAACATTCAGCAGACATAAACCTTCGTTATAGATATTTCCCTACCTTCTCTTCAGTGCTTCACTCTCGAGCTGTCAAACGCCGCAGCCTGCAGCAGGAAAAAGACGTGTACTTCTTTTCATGGACTGTGTACTTCCGTTAACGCACTGACCACGGACCAATAGGAATCGTGCGCAATAAACGAGCACTGTATAATCTGGATAAACTGTAATCTGTAATCTATGGCCACATACATTGACGGATAGATAACGTGCATGTTCAGATGCTACTAAATCAGGTAAAGCATGCCGACTCAGCGTGTGTTCGAGAACGTATACTGTGTAGAGTCCTTTTCTAGGCGACAAAGGCTACTAGGACAAGCAACTTGTTCACTTGTCTTCATTCCTTCATGTACACGGATATATCTCCATTTATTGCTGTTACTTATTTTAGGACTAGACTAACTGGTATGCAATACTTAAATGGAATTTACTGTTGCACACAAAATTAATTTGAACCATAATGATTTTCATTCAAACACCGTGATCTTGGTAGGACATATAAAATAGAAATTATCAAAGTATTTTGACAGCCAGCCAAATTCCTCATGAAAATCAGTTTGAGCGCAGAGGACAGTCCAGTCGCGCGGTCTCTGGAGGAGCTGGAACGTATCCTTTTTGTATTTTTACGTCATCAGGAAGGGACACGAGGAAGACGAATGAAGCTAACACGTTGATCTCGCAGAAGAGGTACATTTTTCTAAGGTTTTGGCTATGAACACCGGCAAAAGTACATTGTGTAGACGAGAATGCTATTCCGTCACTTGTGAATAGTTCGGTACAGCCAACAACCACTTCCGAAGTTGTCAAACAACAGTTTGAAACAAGTGGATGTTTCCATAGTGTAATAGCTAGCTCTATATTTTCATGATATGACCGACCATTAGTTATCCAAAAGAGCATGACACTTTGGTTATCCCATAGAAGATACAATATATGGTGTGTCCAGTGGGCCAATTCTACCTGACAGGCGTGAATTTGATTATAAGAGATAATTTGAAGAAAAGAGATACCTAACTATCTTCTATCAATTCACAGGTTTGACAAGTCTCGACATGGATTCCACCCTATACGGCCAGTTAGCCATGGGTATATTGGCAGGAGTGGGCTGTGGACTTTGCCTTGGGTGGCATTTCAGAGCTCGGTTCGGCAAGTCTTCCAGGGGCATCATCGCAGCTATCGGTAACGGCAGTGGGAGTGAGACGAACGTCATGGGAGAAGGTGGGGAGTTCAAAATGATTCTCGTGGTTCGAACCGACTTGAAGATGGGCAAGGGCAAAGTGGCAGCCCAGTGCTCACACGCCGCTGTGTCAGCCTACAAGCAGGTCCAACGCAGGAACCCTGAGCTCCTGAAACAATGGGAATATTGCGGCCAGCCCAAGGTTGTGGTCAAGGCCCCAGATGAAGATAGTCTGCTAGAACTGCTAACCCATGCCAAAGAAGTCGGGCTGCCCGTCAGCTTGATCCAGGATGCAGGGAGGACCCAGATTGCACCTGGGTCACGCACTGTGCTTGGGGTTGGTCCTGGGCCAGCTGATCTTGTGGACAAGGTCACAGGACACTTGAAACTGTATTAGATGCCCTACACCCAAATTAGTTGATTTTGCTTACAGAATTGTTCCACTCAGTCCAAATCTAAATGTTTTATTTTTTTTACAGTAGGAAGTGGGCATAAGGGAACTGTATAATTCATTAAAGGTCCAAACTATGTAATGTTGTCCTCACCTTTTCTGGTCATAAAATAAGCCAATGTGAAAAATGTGCTTGGACCTTTGATCTGTCAGTAATTCTGTATTTGGTCAAGATACTGTCTAATTAACAGTGTCTGAAATCAGTACAGAAAACCAAACTTGTATGTGGTTCAGAAAATGGTAAATAAGTATTGTATACAGTAACTTATGTGTGCACTGTGCTAATATACTATACTTGGTTTTCTGAGCACATGAAAATGTCATCTTAAAGACCCCCTCCAGTTAACATAGATGAAAATCCATGTTCTAAGTATATCAATATACAACCATTTTGGTCCAAAATAAACAATGCTGTTAAAAAAAAATAGATATTAAGACACAACATCAAAATCCTTATAATGTTTCGATAACGTCAGAAAGGTACAGTGCCTTCGGAAAGTATTCAGACCCCTTCACTTTTTTTTTTACTGTTATAGACTCAATTCAAAATTGATTAAATTAAAAGAATTTGCCATCAATCCACACACAATACCCCAGAATGATAAAGTGAAAACACATGTTTTTAAATTTCAGTAAATCCTAATCCAGTGTGTAATTGATTCCTATGCAAATCAGAGACCCTATAAAAACAAAGATATTAATTCCAAAATTACATTAACTATTATCCTTGCATTAAGATGGACTCAATTCAACTTATTGAGTGATTTGTTGATGACATTTTTACATTTTAGCAAAATGTAAGAGTGTCATAGCAAAGGGTCTGAATACTTATGTACATGAGGTATTTCTGTATTTAAATTTGAATAAATGTACAGAAATTTCTAAAAAACTGTTTTCACTTTGTCATTATGGGGTATTGTGTGTGGATTGATGGCAAATTCTTTTAATTTAATCCATTTTAAATTGAGTCTATAACACAACAAAATGTGGAAAAAGTGAAGGGGTCTGAATACTTTCCAAAGGCACTGTATGTGCGTCATCAAGTTGAGTCCTCTGCCCACCCTGTCCAACCTTTTTTGGACAGGTAACACCCCCCATCAAGTAGAAGTTTATAGTGTGTTGCTAGCCTGTAAGGTGTTATGGAAAATACATTGATAGAACTGTTTTCAGGTTATACACTTTCATATGACTGATACAAGTTGTGTAAATACTGTGATTACATTTTCTCTTGCCACACCTCTAAAGTCCTATAGCCATTATTCTGAGAAGCACTGCACGATTTACCACATGAACAGCGGTGATTTCGGAGGGAGTGGTGAGGGAGTACAGTAATGGGGGAACAGACATATCTTTAGATTAGATTAGATTAGATTCAACTTTATTGTCATTGTGCAGTAAAGTTGAATCTAATCTAATCTAAAGATATGTCTGTTCCCCCATTTCAGGTTATACACTTTCATATGACTGATACAAGTTGTGTAAATACTGTGATTACATTTTCTCTTGCCACACCTCTAAAGTTCTGTAGCCATTATTCTGAGAAGCACTGCACGATCTTGCCGATAGGTGTGAAATGTTGAACGCCGATTGATCAGTAAGAAAGCGCCGATTGAAGCGCAGAAAGAAAGGTGAATGTCCTTGAGTGGCCAAGTCAGAGCCCTGACTTAAATCCGAAAGAAAATCTGTGGATGGACTTGAAGAGAGCAGTTATAATGTCATTAGTTTGATGTTGTATGGCTAAATTTGTACATAAAACTGGAAAAAGTTTTCTTTTAATGGGTTTTGATTTCAGGCTGTACGACAAATATAGTAACTATTTCAAAGGGGTATGATGACTTTCTATAGGCACTGTATCACAGTACTGCAGTCATTTGTCAAGCAGATCACTAAGCCTCCCGTAGCAGTATGGACTTCATTTGGGTATGCATTGTGGAGAAGATTCATCATACAGTGCGATAGACAAAACAATGTGTAGTGACATACAGGAGGGACAAGACCAGACTTTTCTTGACAAACAAGAAGCCTTTATTTTATGTGGAAAAGAAAACCGCCATTTCATTCATCATGATCCAGATTATGCACAATCGACTATTTTAAGTGCACACTTAATCTAAAGTCATTTGTTTAAAGTAGAGGGAGTTAATGATTGATTTCTTGTTCACACGCAAGCCTTCGATAAAAACACCAAATTACCACAGTCCTGTGATTTAACTCTATTAGATCAGGGGGGGCAAACTGAAAAGAAAGAAATAAACCTGGCAGGACATCAAGGTTATTAGGTTGTATATTCTCTCTTCTGTACACGCAAGAACAGAGACCTAGAACACCACGATATCCAGCATACACAAACCGCAGCACAAGGAAGGGGAGGGTTAGTAAAATACACACAGGTCTGAAGAATAGGGGTTCTTTAATAATCCCTCCTCAAATGGAATGGTCCCACACAAAAGCACTGTTTACAGCACAAGGAAAGGTCATCTGTTACACGCAGAGTGAACGCAAAGACACCGATTTCTCTATACAGTCTGACTGGAGAACCTGCATAGGCTTGGTTGGGAAGGATAAAACTCACTTTTGGAAATCATGTCTGTATGCATTTAAAATAATCTCTCGTTTCCCTAGAGCTACACAGCCCCCCTGTGTAAGACATAACTGGTATTACGTAGTGTTTCTAGTTTGTGGTCATGGAAGCGGCAGTCTAATGTTCAAATATAGAAGAACATTGTAGCTTTTTTTCGTTTCTGAATATACAATAATTAAATGCATTTTACAGACGGACAGAACAAGCTGCTCACACACATCAAAATGAAGAGATTCTACATTAGTTTCTTCTCACTACAGAGTGCAAATCAGATGCTTCACAACAGACCTTTTTTAATTAAGAAGAGGACTTGCTCTTAACACAAGCCCCCTCATTGTACATAAGCCATTCCCCATTAAAATAAAATAGACAAACTTAATTCTAGTAAATATATGGAATGTGAAAAAAAAATAATCCTTGTGATCCAATCTTTTTCTTTGACAATAGAAATAAAATGGAGTCCTTCATGACAGTTTTTAAAGGAAAAAAACAGCAACAATAATAACAATAATTAAAAAAGAATAACTGCTCGTTTGTATCCCCTGTGGTGAGTAGAAGACGGTAATGGGCTGGTGAAGGACTGGGGGAGAGATGGATGGATGGCTCCGCGCTGCAAGGGCCTTACATGCTGTAGCCGAAGCCTGGCTGGGCCTGTGGGGCCTGGCCATAGCCTGCAGGTGCTTGGTAACCGTAGCCATAGGCCTGCTGTGGTGGCACAGGAACGCTGGGGCCTGCAGTCAGCATCAGCTGTGGTGTGCCTGGAACACAGACAGACAGAGAGGAGGGGGTTACACATACATGCTATCTCCATCCACACCATCAAACTGCTTCTCAGGGCCTTCTCATAGTATAGGCCATTACAAAGGGTCATGTGAGACTAGGACGTAATATGAATCATCTTGATAGTCAAGTCAGTCAGTGTGACATGGCATCGAGAGCTGAGACAAGCAGCCTCTTGGTTGTGAATGATATGAAAGGCTCTTACCGTAGACAATGGGTTGTGTCTCTGTTGCCTGCTCCTCCTCTTTCCTTAGGGACTCTGAGGTCTCCAGTTTGTCCACCTGAAACAGGGGGAAGATTAATACATTAACATACAGCTACAAGCAGGGCAGGTATGATGAGTCGTGCTGGAAAAGGTTTCATTGACTGTTCTTTATCTAGTAGTAGAATTAATATGTTAAAGTGATTGATGGATAGGACCATTCCAGACAGGGGTGTGTGAATTGTGTGCAATGCATCCAAGGTGACCTTTCTAACACAGGAGGCTGCTGTGAGCTGCCCCTCGGTCACACATAAACTAGGTCATGTGATGTGAGTGACGACCACCAAGATCTGCTGTGACAGAAAAATAGCACTGATTGGACATTGGTCCCTCCATTCAGCCACCAACCTTTATTTTGAAGTTTTCAGGATTGATAGACATTGTATGTAGAGAACCAAACCCATGTAAAGTATGAAATAAGCCTATGGCTATGACAAAGTCTGAATAGGTAGACTACACACCCTTTATTCCAGAGAAAGTTTCAGCCACAAGTATTTAACCATGAGGTGTATCCTTTTCTACCCTCCTTGAACTATGTTGAAGTAACAATGCTGACTGAACTAACTGAAAACAAAACCATAGGGGAAAAAAAGTGATATTTCACACACTGTTGTAGTCTCCAAAGACTAAACATTATCAGTGTCTAGCTCAAATATCAGCCAATCCTTTAAGTGGAAACTTTATCTCAAAAAGCATAGTGAGAAATGACAGATTTCCAAGAGTTATTAGGAAGAGAACTTAATTGGGTTTGAAAGATGCAGTAAAAAGTAAAATGCGTGCCGCATAGGGAAAGCAGTGCCGGATACTTGCCCAATTCCAATCTTTAGTTATTGTTGGCATTCATGCCTAGATTTGCTCAGTAGGGTCAGCCATATCAACATGTCTAGTTTTCCCCCATACTAACCTTTGCTCTTCTAATGAAAGTGGGTTCAGTTCCCTCCATACATAAAAACATTAGTTCTGTTCAGAAAGTTTCTTTCCACCAAATCCTAACAAGCGGAGGCTTAATTGAAAGAAGAGTAACATGCTAGTTGTGTTAAGCAGTTGGGTTAAAATGTGTGCATGAAAAAGAGGCAGAAGTACTGAAGCGCAGAGGAAGTGACAGCTCAGGATGATTCGTACAGCCACTCAAGGCCTCCCATCAAAAGCAAGGCACAGCCAACAGCAATGTCTCCAAGCTTCTTGGTGCTGCTCCTCATTGGCAGGAGCTCACATGCGTGTTTTAAACGAGAGAACATTTCCCAATGTGCAGTTACTAATACCTGTTTTTCACACACATACATAGATACACTCATTCATACAGTCTTGGTCTTGGAAACAGTATAAAAAAGGTCTGTGAAGGAATGCACTTTCCAATAGCTACTCCTGGAATATTAACTTCACAGCATTCATTAACAAAGGCTGGTTCCGTTACAATCTGTCTCTACAGTTTCAATGCCAGCTGCACTTGGCTGTCAATAATGAAGAATAATATTTTCATGAAGAAAGCTCCTCAAACATCATCACTATTCAAACTTCAGAAAAAGCGCATTCTCTTCACAAACTTCATAAAATGCATTTCTTGGCTTATAGTTTTAGTACTATAGTTACATGCAGTCCACGACTGGTTTGCAGTCCTCAAGTATGTGCTGATATTTTGAAAAGACTAGGGCCGACCACAGGGTGTTAAAACAGAATAATCTTTACCCTCAGACTCTTGAGGCATCAAGAGCATTTTTAGAGTCAGGACTGGAAACCAATGGTAGACTGGCATAGTTGATAGACTTCCTCAGGCTACAAGGTTTCATTAGTGACTACAGGTCTACTGGAGTGCTTGACTACTGTCACAGTCAGGCGTAGGACGCTCAGAGAAGGCACTACTCTCTGTGTGTGTGTGTGCACGCGCGTGTGTGTGTCTTTGTAAAAGCAGCAGTGTAACATGGGGAGAATTAAAATAAAACAACTCATGCAGATTCCTGAGGTTGCAGTCCTCCAGGTTAAATGAACAAAAATTAAAGAGAGAGAGAGATAGAGAGAGGAGAGAGAGATGGAATATAGGAATCGACTTTCACCTTTTCCTTAATTGCATCAACCTGGAAGGGAATTCAAGAAGCGTAGCTTAGAAAATAAAATCTAACTCCCATAGAGCAGAGAGAGCGAGAGCAGGCTGAAACAGATGGTCAAACCAATAGTACATACAAAGAACGAACACAAAAAAGTGAAGACAGTAACACACTCCTATCTAAAATAAAGTCTACGACATTTCCTCTGAAAAGCTCAGATTGTCTGGTTCATAACCAACTGATAATACTTCTTATTCTTTAGATCTCAACATAAAACAACTATAAAAATAAACTTTTAAAAACTGTACATTACTAAATGTATACAGTTAATACTAAACTCTGTCCCACTTAAATAATATTGAGCTGAGCAGCAGACTGCTAATGCACCACTGTTGAGCAGTGAACAACTAGTGTCCTCTACAAAGCATACAAGGCTCTCGCTGCTGTCACACTGTTGTTCTGATGTGCAGAGACATGCTGACTCATCACAGCAGCCCCACATGCACACACAGCATCCAATGACGAGCTCTACTTACTTGGGGCTTAACAGTCAGAAAACAAACTATTGGATTCTAGAGGGGAACTAGATAGCAACCGCTTTGAAAGGTTGCATTTATTGAAGGCAAACAATGCATAAACAAGACACGTTCTATAGCTAACATACAACTTTAATCGTATCTGATGAGCATAATGTATTCTAAGTCAGAGCACTACCAAAGAGCAATCACTGTCTCCTACAAGGAAAAGGTTAAAATAAAGCTGCTAAAATGATGAACAAAAAAGACAACTCAAACCAATGACGTAAGCATAAGTTAAGTAGGCATAGCAGCTAAAAGGGTTTGCTTTAAAACACAAACACAGAGGAGGCAAGGCACTAAAAGGAAAAAGTTGATAGGAATGAATAGGAAGGCAAGAGTGCACCAACTGGCTATAGAGAGTCTGAGTACTACTGGCAGATGGACACACCTCAGCTACAAAGTCTCTCAAAGTGGCAGTTTTTTGCCATAAATAAATAAAATGTGATACCCGAACTGTTATACCCTTAACACCCAGGCAGACACAGCTAGAGACCTACCTTGGAGAGGTACTCCCTCATGACCTGGATGAAGTAGGGCATGGAGAAGTCCATGATGTTGTGCCTCCAGGCGGTCTCTAGGACCACGTCTGGCCGCAGCAAGTCGTAGCAGGTGAAGAGGCAGGCGGCGAAGCACTCCTTCTTGTCCTCCTGCAGGAACCACGCCAGCAGCTCTTCAGCCAGCTCTGTGTCCTTGGACTCTGACGCATATTGCATGGCATCCTAAGGGAACAAGACAGGACAACATAAACATGGTCAAGATGACATGACATCATAAGGACAAGATACCGTGGTCACCATCTGGCTATGCTACTACATTCACTTTCTAACCAGTGTGATTTTAGCTGTTATATCCAATACTATTTCCCAATGACCATTGCTCCCTAGGGGGGGGGGGGGGGGGGGTACCTTGTAGAGTTTGTCCTTCTTGCAGAGCTCCACACTCTGTTTCCAGCGGTTGTTGCCCTTGAAGAGGTAGGCAGCGATTCTCCTGAACTCAATCAATTCGTGCTTCTCCAAGCGCTGGGCCAGGGTGATGTTATCAAAGTTGTCATAAGCATCTATAGATGTCCTCAGAGCCTGGGACAAGAGTAGAAAAGGAGAAACCATGAGAAAAGAGGAAGGAAGAGAGTTCCTTCTTGTTGTTCAGAGGCCTCTAAAGCTGTGTTTTAAGTATCTAGTGGGAAGAGACTGATGTTTTAAAGCCCCTTAATGTCTAGTGCCTGACCTGATAGTCCTCCTCAGTGATGAAGAGGTTGTTAAGTGCTTCATTGACAGGCTTGTTGTTGTGGTTCTGTACTGACCGCAGGTAGGGCTTGACCAGAGGAAGTTGTTTCACCTATGACACACACACCAGTTTCAGATTTACATCACAGCATATCAACCAATGTTAATAGATATGCATTTGTTAGATGTGCATAGAAATACACATGCTGTGATAATTCAACCCTGTGTTGGCAGCTGAGAATAGAACAACCTTCGCTCACCTTGCTGAAGAAGTTGACAGCACGGGAGTGATCGAGTCTGGGGGAGAGCACTATGAGAAGGTCATTCAGTAACAACGGCTTGAACTCCAAATAGTACTGGACTGCTTTGTAATACAGCTCCACATTGGCCACCTATAGATGTTCACAGAGGAGACAGAGGGAGATAAAGTGTATTGTATAATGAGCAATAAAAAAAATAATGCAAACAATCTAAATGTATTCACTTATGTTTAACAATACAAATCAAAAGGTATGGTTTATTGACAAATATATGTAATTTGAGATCCCATCTGCAGTACAGGTATTGTACCTTGGTGATGATGTCCTTGAACTGGCCCTCCTTCCAGGCGTCTGTGGGGTGGTTCATCATGGTGATGATGGCGTTGTCAAACTCCTCATACTTGTCGTACAGGAACACCAGCTCTGCCCACAGGTGGGCCTGCTCAGCTGCCCTCAGCACCTACCAGGGGGCAACACAGACATCAATCTCTACAGAGGATTCTACATATCTGGATGGACTTTTAAAATACACTATTCATTAATCTTTGGATCATCTTTATCTAATCAGACATTAGCACACATTCTTACACATACATTTCTCTTTAATACTGAGGGGAAGGTTTATCTATATTGGCTATATCACATAAACTGTAAGGGCACTGCCTCTCCAAGAGATTTGCCTACCTTTGGAATATTGACTCTGGACCAGAAGAGCTCGAGGTGCTCCCTCATCTTTTGGGGTTTGAATTTGGAGTAGAGGATGGCCAGCTCGGTGAACATGCCCATGTGAGCACGCTCCAGCCCCAGGGCTGCCTCCAGCATGGTGATCAGCTCCTCAAAGTAAGCACGGTCCTGGAAGAGAGAGAGGTTATTAGTCCATCAAATCTTAAGTGTGGTAGGGGTGTTTGTAAGAGCTTGTGCCTGTATGTGTGTTCATGCGTGTTGTGCTGTCCTGTAGTATTACCTGGTAGTAGTTGATCAACTCCTCCAGCTCATCAGCATGGACAACAATGTGAAGGCCACACATCTGGGCCAGCCGGAACTCCTTTCCGTCCACACAGGCGAAACACACCTCCTTCCATGTGCGGGTGCTGTTGGCCTTACGCGCCCCATCTACAGCCGCCTGGTACTCTCCAAGATGCACCAGGGTAGAGGCCAGACGCCCAAAGTTCGACACATTGTTGTACAGTAACTTGGCTGCATCATACATTTTCTCATCGTAGCAGCGGTCGCCAACCTTTGATGCGAGAGGAGAATGTATAAATGTTAAATTCCATCCTCATAGTTAGATGACAGACAGTAGAGGCTGCTTGTTCAGTACTGTGGCTTACCTGTTGGATGTGGGCATTGTTGGGTCCGTTAATGAACTCTTCCAGCTCAGCCAGGCGGTTGGTCTTGGCCAGGGCGAAGATGAGCTCTGTCTCCACGTACGACTCACGGGCCTTCTTACGAGCCATCTGCAGGAACTTCACCAGGTCCTCCCAGTTCCCTGATACACAAACCACAGTGGTCGCTAGTCAACTACAAAGCTTATGACATGTCAGTACATCAGACTCATGTTGAGGACAGTTACCTCTGTATTTTTCTAAAATCATCCCTTGAGGACAACCTCCTGGCAATGGTAATGCCCTAATCCTTCACCATCCTTACCACTCTGGTCAGCAGCCTGTACCACCTCCATGTAGGCGGAGGGGTCATCAGCTTTGATGTAGGAGTCGATGGCCTCCTTCACCAGGCCCTTCTGCAGCTGAGCCTTTGCCAGCTGACTCCACACAGCAGGCTCGTTACAGCGCTCGGCAAACTCATAGGCCCGGTCCAGGTTCCCAATGTGTTCAATCAGGACCTGGGGACCACAAGCACAACAGAGGGAAGTCAATAATGGATGATTAAATCATAATATGGAGATGATGTAAAGCTGTGAAGGTGTTATTGTGCTCTGTGAATGGGTCCTCCCTGACCTGCACGGCAGAGGTGTTGACGTCAAACTTCTTGAAGATGGCGAACGCCTCCTCGAAGAGCTCGTTGCTGATGGCGATGTTGGCGATGTCGGGGGCATCGTAGTTGTCCAGGCGGTTGATGTACTCCATCACACGTGTACGGTCTGCCTTGATTGCTGTCAGGATCAGGAGGTTCTGCAGGTTTCTGGGGAGAAAATCTGAATTAACAAAAGCAAACTTCCTCATAACCTTTGTTCTTTGTTTTGGTATTATCAGTGCAACAACAAAATTGGACTATTTCTAATGAAGCAGTAGCTTTACCTGTGTTCACTGAAGACGGAATTGTCCAAGACAATCTTCTCCAGGAGCTCGATGAGTTCATTGGGCAGGTCTGCGGTCATGAAGGCCTTGACTGTGACGGAAACCTCCTCTGGGTCTTGAGTCTCAGACAGGGCTGTTTGCACCACCTGACACAGAGAGAGAGAGAGACAGAGAGAAGACAACAGTGAAGTTTGAAAGTCAGGAGATATGATTGTCCAGGCCGCCTCTCTTCTCTGTATAAGGACCTACCTGGTCGATGAGGGGTCTTCTGAATGGGTTGCTCTCCAGCAGCACACTGGCCCAGAGGTCAGGGTCCCTACGGCGCACCAGATAGCGAGACAGACTCTTGAAGAGGGAGTTCTCATTACAAACCTAAGAGAAAGAAAAACATGAAACATATAACAATGCCTCCTGCTGAAGTTCAGAAATAATTCACTATAATAGGGAAAGAAGGAACATCAGCATCCCTTTAGATACTAACGTTAATGAGCTCCTGGTCACACTGTCCTCTCTCGTAGGCCACACAGGCCAAGTGGGGGTCCCTCTTCTCACAGTACTTGCCAACCACACGGCTGTCGTAAAAGGGATTTTCGCGCAGGAAACGCTCCGGGTTGTTGTTGCTGTCGATGTAGATCTTGGCCAGGGCATTGTGGGTAGCGGGCTCCTCACAACCCTCATGGATACGGGCCTCCAGCCAGGGCAGGAGCAGCTTCAGTCTGTGGACAGAAATAACAAATGAGCGAGCCAACCACAGCTGCTAATGCAACAGTGGTGAACAGCATACAGTGCTAGTAGACACCCCTCTTACGGGGGATTCACACTTCGCGAGACAATCAGTGACCAACCAGAAATGTGTCATTTTCCATGGTAAACGGAGACAACAGGAGGCAATGAGCAAAGTTTACCTGTTTCTTTTCTCCACCTCAGCCACCAGCTCATCAGTGGAGAACTGTCCTCTCACCACCAGGATCAGACTCTTGATGACGTCCTCAGAGCAGTCCACATCCAGCAGACCTCCTATCACCACTGGCAGACGGCTGGGGTTCACCTAACACAGACACAGGTCAATCTCCTGAACTATGTTTTGAGTGTGTGGTGATCGAGTGTGTGGGTGCTTGTGTGCCTATGTAAGGTTGCAGACAAATTAAACCGAAGTATGGTACAATTGTAGACACTGACTACAAGTTTAGCCTACAAGTTGCTTCTGCCAGGTACTTACTTTCTGCACATAGATCTCAATGTATTTCTGCAGGTTGTTGCGGTACAGGTAGAGGACCAGGTCGTGGACGAAGTCGAAACGGTCACACACGATGATGAGTGGAAGCTGGTCAGTCAGCTTGGCCTCCTGTTCATCACAGAGGGGGAGGGGAGGGGCCACAATCAGCATTACATCATAATCACATGAGACCTGAACACAGTCCACCAATGATCACAGTCCAACCTGCCATGTGGGCAGAGGCCTTTAGCCACTGAGATCATACATAGTAACGTAATGACGTTACATGCTGTCACACCCTGTAGACTTTGGATTATCAGTTGATATCAATAAGACCCTGATGCTAAAGTGGGTCAAAAGTTTTAGGTTAGAGCTTCAAAAAATAGTATTACGCATATCTAGGTGTTCTAGAGGTTAGACTGTAATCTTGTTGGCTCATATATAATAATGTACAATGACAACTAAAACATATTAGAATCACTGAAAATGACATTAGGATATCATTTTCCAGTTAAATTAATCCTGCGTGATTCGAAATGGCACAATATTGAGGAAAACAAAAACAAAAAAATGCTTCTCAGCTACCACAAATGAATGCGTCACATTTTGCGAGGTTAAAGGATGGTTAATTATTGCAAAAGTAATTTGTTTAATACAGACTGAGTGAAAAAAAAAAAAAGCAAAAAAGGAGAGAAACAATGAAAGAAAACCAATTCCGAGTATCTAAGCCAAGTGCAGCTGGCTCACTCACACATGTACACAGATGACTCCCCCTGCAGGTTCTACTGAGGTACTGCCAAACACACACTACTAGACACCACAACTGGAGCACAGACCACTACCTCTCCATATCCATACCTTGCTGCACTGTACTGTGTGTGTGTGTGTACTGTACACCACTACCACTGGGTGACTGCCATCAATACTCCTACAGGATTAATACACTGGGATTGAGCACCTCACAACCCTGCACTCATAGGGACTGCTTCAATAAGGACAACACCCAAGAGGAAACTTTCATATTATTACTGTAATGACTTTCGATTAGGGGATTGAATCTAGATGTGCTATTACATATGGAAATGGAGATTTCAATGCAGGCCAAAATCTAATTTAACTAGCGGCTACTAGATACAGGTACATACAAAATAACACTTACAAGACAACGTCTAGATAACTAATCCGACTACTGGTTTTGGACTTCAAACAGTGACAGTTTGGTGCACCCCATGGGTGTATGGCTTCAGGGTACAGCCATTATATTGTTGTACCCCTCATACAAATCCCATGTTTAATCCTGTATCTAAAGTTGGGGTGAGGGTGAACAGAAAAGAGGGAGGGAGTCCTGTACTTGGGGAAAATTTACCTGATACATGTCCTGCCATTCCAAAGACACAGGGAAAAGCACAAAAGATAATAACTGCCATCAGGAAAACTTTGTTGAGGTACACTTCTTACCAATTAAGGCAAAAGAAAGATTGTTGGGAATGCTTTAGCGAATAATGTTAGATAGGAGACCAAAACAATAACATCAACGTTTGGGAATTCTTCCAATTGTTTTCAGATGATATTCCTTTCATTATTAATTTATTAGATTTCTTAAATCACAGAATTTCGCTGAACATTCAATCCCTACGGTGATCTTGATATGGGAATTGACTATATGTCAACTCCTTCAAACCTGCCAGTCAAAAACACTTTTCTGCATGTGAAATGAAGTGGTAATTCCAGTCAATTTAAATAAATAATTGGAACATTTCAACAACAGAGAATCACAAGGACAGACAGGGGATGGACTGGCACAATAATACAAGAGAAAAGGGGAAGTGAAAAAAGAAGGGTATGTTTTCAGTCCATACATTTTCTCACATCCCTCCAGATAGCTTGCGGTCTTACCTTGAGGAAGTTCTTGACGCGTTCTGGGTCGTAGCAGTTGCTCTCTCTGCAGATCCTCTCCACCTCTTTGATCTGGCCAGTCTTGCATGCTGCCTGGATGTACTTGAAGTGGACCTCAGGGTCCTGGCTGAAGTTCACAATGGAGCCCAGGAAGTAAAACAGACCTGAGAGAGATACACGCAAACAGACACATGGGAGACAATGTCAGTCACACACAGTCTAACACACATTTAACAGTAATGTCAGTCACACACAGTCTAACACATACATTTAACAGTAATGTCTACTGTATTTTCTAGAGGGTTAGAGTAGCAATCAGTAACCTTTGCTTGATAAATTGGCGTCCCACTATCAGGTTGCAATAATAGTTTTTTTTTTTTTTTTTTTTTTAAAAAGACCTTCTACAGACCAGCAGATAAAACTACATTTATGTTTCTCTCTCCTTTCTGATAGTGGCAATAATGACAACACAATCCACCATGTCAATATAATATTAATCATGTGGACAATCTGAAACACCTATCATGTGTCTACTGCTCAGCTTATTGAATGGTGAAGCCCCATTGTCTGCAGCAGTGCCATCAGCGCCTCTGCCCATCTGTCCACCACTTCAGGGCATTCTGCAGAACCTATTGATTGTCCTGCCTCTGTCCTACTTAGCTAATTGAAGTTGAATGACTTCTAGCCCGCATAAGGCAGTAAGAGTGCTGTGCAATGAAGCGAACGCACTGGCCTAGTGACCACTGTGCATTAGGACACCTATATAATGTATTCAGCATGATTCAGAAAACTGTATATATTCAAAGCCCAAGGCTGATACTTCTCAAAAGCCTGACTGAGGGCTCCAATTTGCTTCCGCAAAAAAGCGCTGCTCCAAATTCAACCTGCTGTGATTCAAATGCTGTAACGGTTTAATGAGCCTGTCAAGACTTTTCCCATGTTTTCTTTTTTATACTAATTTATATGATTTTCCCCTCCCAATATTACCATCTTTTTAGTTTGTGTGTAAAGATTCTCCAAATGTACAGTACACAAATATTCTCCTATTTTATTTTATACCCCATCAAATGCATGCACGGTTCCATTATTTGATTAGTAGCCTAATTGGCACAGATAGCAGAGATGATCGATATATGCAACATTGATCATTCAATGTTTGAGGGATTATACCCGACAGGCGACAACTGCTGTGCCCGTTATGATCAAATAAGTGTAGATTTTTCACCTATTGGTTATTGGTATTGAACGTGCAATATCATAGGCGTTTGAATTTGCCAACTCCACCGAAACCCCCATTTACTGCCCTGCCTATATTGGTGCTACGTTTGTGTTGGTCGGAGCAGATGCACTTTGCAGTGACACTAAAGGCTAATTCATGCTTCATCGACAACCAGGTGTAACTGTTGCAACTGTTACAGAGGACATTGCACAGGGGTTCGTGCTCCTCTCTCGATTTGTCAATGAGCGACCTGCTGCGTAGATGTTGCACACCATTGATTGGTTGGTTCGTGAATGGCGGCAGAGCTGAAATAGTTCTATTGGTAGCTAAAAGCACCGGGAGACCGAGACAAACTATCCTGAGGTAAATACAGGCTGCCTTTGTTTACTAACTAGCTAGTTAGCATTGTTTGTTAACTAGCCACTACTGCTACCCTACTTTGACTGCAGCTGTTCTCAACCATTAATAATGTAATCGGTAATATGAAAGCCAAATATGTGTTCTATCTAGAGAACATGACACGATGATGGTTTTAGCGGAAGCAAATTGGAGCTGTGAATGAACGTGGTCAAAGGGTCTCACCCTCAAAGCTCTTGAAGGACTCGAAGAGCTCAGTGAGGGACTGTGTGGAGAGCTGCTCGTGGTACTTGGAGGCCACCTGGACACAGATCTGCAGGTTCTGACGGATGTTGGCAGACAGCATTGCCCTCAGACACTCCAGAGAATCCTCCACTGACAGAGAGCCAAAGAAGTTCACCAACCACTGCAGACACAAGCCAAGAGCGAGAGAGATAGAGAGACACAGAGATAGAAACAAAGAGGGTGAGAGGGCAGAGTTAGATGGTGTCATTAGGAGACAAATTAACTTCCAATTTACAGTATCTAGGGGTCAGTTCAAGAGAGCGCAGGGGAACACAGTTCTGTATTCATTGAACAAATCTGACAAGGTTGTTGTAACACTAGCTGACACATGACTGACTAGAATAGTAGGGATCTCTAAGGGCTCCTGTCTCTTGGCACAGCCTACCTCAGGGTTGAGCAGGTGTGTGTGCACCACAGCACGTTTGATGTCATACAGGTCGGTGTAGTGCTCCAGAGCCCTCTGCAGGAGACCAGCCTTCTCACACAGCTGGGCTATGTGGGCACGGTCGTAGTTGGTGAACATCTGGTTGCCCAGGATGGCATCGGCAACCTTGAGAGAAAAATGAAAAGCATTCAATATGTTTTGTAGGTCAAATTGGTCACGTCTGCCTTATCTAAATGACGTGTGTGTGTGTGTGTGTACAAGCTTACACTAGTATAATTCCTGCCACACCGTCCATACCGTTATTTTGCCATTACACCTGCTAAGCGCAGGAGCTGCCATTTATTAATCATAATAAAATGCCATATACAACGCACAAGACGTGATCAGGGACACTGTGGAAGATCTTATGTCTGCTACGGTAGCCAGCAAGAGAGAGGGAGAAAAAAAGGTTCTGAAGCCAAGTAAACAAATGCAGGCACTGCGCTTCTTGAGCTAGGATAGAGGGATCAAATTACACTCACATGGGGGAGGGAGAAAGTTGTTCTGGTGTAAAATAAATAATAATAATAATAATAATAATAATAATAATAATAAAAAAGACGCAACTGCCCCAGTAGGGCAACATTCAAGAATTAATTCACAAAATTCAGACACAAAAACTGCACAGCTGGCTTTATGTGTGTAGCCAGTTAGCGAACGTTAGAAATGCAGAGACTAGCCTTATGTAGGTAAAAACAGCTTTTCAAAATGTAATTCAACATTACCTGCTAAGCACATGACAGAATACTACCTAGATTACTTTTGTTAATTGAATTGGCCATTAGATTGACCTTGTGCACATGCAGTAAAATACTGGAGGAACACTTCTGCTGTCACTTGGTGCGCTCAGAGTCTGGGTGCGCTTGTTTGACGATGCCGCAGGTGCCGCTGCGCCGGATAGCACAAAGATAACACTTGGTAGAAATCTCTTATTTTATTTTTTTTACCAGTGTAGCAGGTATTTCGGCAGAAAAGGTATACCGGTTTGAGAATTCTGATAATGGCCCAACTCTACCTGTGGGGCGTGCATAAGGTTCATCTCCAGCAGGCGTGTCTGCAGAGGCCCTTCAGAGGGCCTGTTGTTCTTCAGGGCGTCCAGCAGAAAGGAGGTGCACTGCTGGATCAGGTTATACTCCATAAACACATCCACGATCTACACAGGGACACGAGAGAGAGAGAACTGTCAGCTTATGACAGCCACTGAAACAACA
Organism: Argentina silus; assembly: GCF_951799395.1. Taxonomy (NCBI): domain Eukaryota; kingdom Metazoa; phylum Chordata; class Actinopteri; order Argentiniformes; family Argentinidae; genus Argentina; species Argentina silus. The sequence continues at coordinate 9,236,337 of NC_139656.1, read as the reverse complement.
TACAAAGTCATGCATCATGGGTTTGGCCTGTATGACAGACTCTGATGTGGTTTCTAATCAATAGTCCTAAAATATGTTGGAAGCCACTATGCTCTCTAAAACATCAGACTGTGAGAATGATCATAAGTGTTTGTAGTTAACGTCAGAGAGTGCAGTGAAAGTTCAGAATGGCCTCCACTGCCAATCCCAAGTTGGGAACATGGTAGTGTAGTGTGAATGACGTGATTGAGAGAGGTAGCGTGTTGCAGGGGCCTCTTCCCCCGACTCTGCAACGCTTTCTCTGCCTCTACTCTGACCTGTGTGATGTCTGCCAGAGGTTCCTCATCCTGGACCAGCATCTGAGAGAACTGCAGGCCCTGTTCTGGACTGATGCGCATCACATTCCTCAGCAGGAAGATCCAGTCTGGAGTGTAGCCCACCTGAGACAGAAGAGATAATATAACAAGTTACATTCACCAAATTCCTCATCACAAACCACTGTTTTCATTCATACAAAAACTACCTAAGGGCCTCTTCTCAAACCCCACGGGATCTAAGAATGTGTCAGAAGACTGCTCGAGGACCTACAAGGACATCAATGGAACTACATTTTCAACAAGCATACCTTCTTAGCGTACAGTACGATTTTGGGGAACTGGCCGGTCTCAGCGAAGCACTGGATGACTTTGTTGGGCACGTTGGCCCTCAGGTAGACACTGAGAGCCAGAGTCGGGTCCACAGACTTCACCAGGTCCCCCAGCTCCTCAGAGCACTCCAGCTGTGAAGAGGAAGACACACACACACGGTGAATTTGGGTGATTAACACATTCTACCAAAAGACTATGACCCTGTAAACAAGGAGGAAATATCCAGAATGAAAAAGGAGCCTCCCATTTCCAAGCTTTCTTTGAAAGGAGGGGGGGAAATGCTTCAAATGCTCAGCCTGACAAACAGATTATCTCACATCTTAGAAAAGAAAGATGAGACACACACAAAAGCTTTGTTCCTCTGGGGGGTTCAGATAGTCATCTTCCTTCCCTAGAGAAAAATACCTTGTCCTCCTTGAGCCACTTCTCCAGCAGCTGCTTGCGGCCCTGCTGGAGGACAGGTCTGCAAAGCTCCAGGGACTCAAACTTGTTGAGCTGGCCTTGGTCCAGCAGGATGCCAAAGTACTGCAGCAGAGGGGAGGTCTGGCCTGGCTGGGCCGGCACACTCTGGAACTTACGGATGGTGTCTGGAGTGCGCAGGATGCCCTGGGAGAGAAGAAAGAACAACAAGGGCAGAAGAGGTCAACTGTAGGTCATATACACACTGATAAAGACTCTGCTCATATAGGCAGGGAAAGGGACTGGGCCTTTGCTTGCAATGTACACAAGGACAAGCTAAACAGGAGAGTTGGAAATAAGCTATTCTCTTTAAAAGTAAGTAAACTTCATAACTTCATGTTATGGTTACCTTTGGTGCATTGGCGGCCACCTTGGCAGCTTCAGAGTAGTTCCCCCCAGCAAAAAGGTTGTTGAACTTGCGGGCGAACAGCTCCTCTGCCCCGGCCAGGTTGTTACGGACAGCCATGCGCAGGGCCAGGTCTGGGTTCTGCAGCACATTAGTGATGTAGGGGATGATGTTCTCCTCCTCCACACACACAGACAACACCTAGAGACACAGACACACACACAGACACACACAGGGAAAATTAGAGCGGTTTAGAACTATTGTGCTTTACACAAAAGAAAGAATCTGAAGGCACATATCTCCGGTGCAGTTCATTGAATGTATGGGAGACTCAGACTGACAGCTCAAACTGGAGATATTGAATAAAACCACAATCTTTCTCAACTCCCCTTTCCCTGTTTGTTCATTGCTGTCCTGTTTACTGGGGGTGTAGCTACAATGTTCTTTTACATGGTTCATATAAAAGATCAGGTTACAGTCACGTATTGGAGGCCAAAGCTTGGTTCCAGCATGTAAGGCAATCCACAGCACCACAAGTAAACAAAGGACACAGCCATGTGTGGTGAGAGGAGGAGGGGTGTCCGCTTTCTTCAGAGATGTAACTGTTCACTCTTTGTACTTTTCCCCTACCAAACAGTTAGGCACCAGCTATATTGTTTGAAAAATCCTCCCAAGGACAAGCTACCAATCAAACGACAGTGAGGTCAGATGGGGCCCACTCAGTGGACAGACGCAAAAGGGCCCTGAATGACCACTTTGAAATGCTCTCTGCCTGTAGTATACCCTCACTAAGGACCTGTCAAAAGCTGTCAGTGTGAATGAGTGCACTCATGACTATCTTTGATGGAAGATGCATAGACTCAGCTGTTTTACACGACACAGCGACATTCAAGCACTCTGAGTCTTGAGTCAAATAAAAATGAATCTCAGATGTAGTACTCAGTTGGGCATCTTACCCTCTAATTTAACTGTGGTGTGGCACTGGGTTGGGGCTGGTAAATGGTGACTGCATTGTTAATGTGTCAGTGTAACGTGTGCCTCTTGTGGGCGGTTTGGAAGGAGGGGGGAGGAGAGAGAGAGAGAGAGAGAGAGAGAGAGCCCATGATAACAGGCCCAGCAGGTCACTGCCACAGCTGTTAACACGAATGAGTGCACCCTGGAACCAAAGGGGGCAGGGCTCACTTCCCCCTATAATATGGGTGGTCTAATAAAGGGCAGGGAGAGAAAAGAGGGTTAAAAATAAAGCTCTTAGTGGAGATGCACTCTTCAGCACAGTGTGTGCATGCATGTGGGGGGAGGGGGGAGGGGGGAGGGGGGAGGGGGGAGGTCTACAGGCAGAGTGGCAGGGGATGAGCTCTGAGTGAAGCCTAGGGTGAGGTCTGACATGACCCCCCCCCCCCCCCCACATCACAAAAACTTTCTCTGACAAGGTGAAAAGGATAGGAAGTCACCATATAATCTATATAATCTAAATATAAACTCCACAAGTCATTTTTATTTCATAAGAGGAGCTGCTATAATATCCCAAAAGGCTAGTCAAACATTTCACATCTGCGTCAATATCAATTAATTAAAGTGGTCGAAGGTCCAGGAAAACAACAACCCTGCCAGCTCGGCTCCAAACAGACAGAAGACACTGATCATCATGACAGACGAGACGTCGGATCGGGTGTGACTCTGGCCCTGAATCTCTCACTCACACACAGATACACACAATAGTAAGACTGCAGGACTGACGTCATAGAGCCCTGTGACGCGGATGACAAGGGGGGGATGTGACTGGATCTGATTGGTCAAGGGAACCTCCCCCTCACAGCCAGTCAGCAGTAAGAGGATTGGAGTGCCAGGCGGTGCCTCCCACTGAACATCACGTGTGGTCGAGTAGTGGTCTCTCTCTCTCTCTCTCTCTCTCATTACTGCGGGGCAGCTTTGTGCTGCTGCTTTTTGCAGGGATTTCTCCATCTCAAGGTCAGCCTGAGCCTGGATGCAGATTGCAGACATAGCATCCTGGACCCTGGCTCTTCCCCTCTTCCTGACACACACTAGGAGAGGAGGCCATCTGCAGCTTCACAGTTTTGGCCAACAGCTCCCTGCATAGGACTCACTGACTGATGTAGAAATACTGTGGTTATCTACCTAGCTAACAACCATCCTTATTACCCTTTCTGAGGCATTTTGTGTCAACTCCAACTATTCAAATATTAAATGTTACACAAGACTGGTCAAATGAAAGGAAGCTGATTAAATTCATTATACAGATAGCTACTGCACATCTGCAGCCAAAAGAGACACATTCAGCTATCAAATAATGTTATAACAGGAGAGGATTAACTATTTCAAGTGGAGGCTGTGGCTGGGCCAGACAGTCGCCTATTATCCCTACAGAGAGCAACCTTAGTCTCTGTGCTGTGTGATGCCGCAGCATGGCAGGTCTGATACTTGTCTCAGATCGCCTTTCCATCCTCCACTCAATTATTCATAGCGTCTGTGGTCCCACTGGAACATTATTCATCAGCTAGATGGATCCTGTTATCCTGCTAGAATGCCTCAGTGTGGAGTGTGGCCCTCTCTCTGTGTCCAGTTCACCTGTGGAACCCGACACCTTTGATTATTTATAACGGCTGTTGTTAAGACAGAGCTCAGTGAGGACCACAGACGAGGGGGTTGTTTGTCAAGTTGGCCACAACATTTGTAGAGTTGACGTTTCGCTGCTGACATCTATCTTTACCTATATGACTGCATATTAAAGAGGGGACGTGGCAGTGACTGTGTTATGGGTCTCAGATATGGGGGTGTTAGATGAGGGGCCACTTGGGTAATCAGCTGGTGGTGTATTCAGCCCCAGTCTCCTCTCCTGCTCCAGTTACCCCAGAGAGACTGTAAAGCACAGCTGTATTGAACCAGCGGTAAGCATAGCAGGGTGATAGTAGAGCACCAGACTGGACTGGGTTACAGTGGAGGCCATCAATACAACGCTAGGGTTTCAACTACATTGTGTAGATGAATGTATCAGTGTATGCTTTACAACTCATGAATTTAGTAGAGGAATCACAGGCCATACTTCCATTTCAATTGCTTGTGTTTCTTTTCCAGACTGTGGGGAGAAAGAGAGGTGGTGGTATTAGTACCTGTCCTTTCCTGTTGACCCCGATGATGCCCGCTGTGGCCTCGTGGGGGGCCGTCACAAAAATGGTCTCCCCGCTGATCCTGTTCATATAGATACACGTGCCTGTCTCCAGGTCATACAAGTGGATGTAGCCATATTTGGTGATGAGGAACACAACATCCTGCTTGGAGCTTATCTGAAAGGAGAGGAGGAAACATGTTAAAGAAGCTTAAATGTGTGCAGTCAGGGTTCTCTCCAAAGAACGTAAGAGTGTTGCTGCACCACACTGAAGTAGGCAGCGGCCTTATGTATACATTACAAGGCAAATTAAACTATAGATTTAGTAACGACATAGTTACTATCTTTGATCACCAACGACATCGTTGTTAAAAATGAAAGTGAAAGCGTTATGATGTTCCTCAGTAAATTCAGCGTTTTCACTGTATTTTTGGCGCATTTTCACATGAATAAACAAGAGTCGAGTTTTGGTAATGCAATACAGCACTGCGCTGTTCAAAAATTCTCAGGGAGAACCCTGGCAGTGTTAAATAACAAAATGTAGTTCTGTAGCGCTGTAAGGACACAAATTGAGTCAAACAATCAAGTCAATCGCTGTACTAATACTTCTGTACTACACCATTCCTGAGCTAATCTAGAACCCCTTCCTGCACTATGTGCAGAGCCACAAGGTCAGTGTGTCCTTTGCTAACAGTGGCTAACAGAATGACACACTCCATACCTGCATTGCCACAGGGAAGTCATTCTGGGCCTCAGGAGGGAAGAACACGTCCACTGCTTTCTTTGGAAATGGCTGGTTCCCTGTCGGTGGGGTCCCCACCTCAATGATGTGTAACTACAATGGAGAGAATCATCTTTTATGAACAATGTCATTTGTTATATGCTTATTTTGAAGATAAAAGGAATATTGCCTCCTCCAACCACAATGTCCCCTCTGCCCTGTCCTACCTTTCCTCCAGCCTGGCCCCTCACAGCAAAGCAGAAGAGGGTGGACTCCTCTGCATTGCCCTCCATTTTGAACTGGGCAAAGCCTGCAGCGTGGCCCTCAATGGGCTGGGACACCTTCCTGTCCACGGAGTACAGTTGCATGGCCCCCACCACACGGTTTTGCTGCATTGTGAAAACAACAGGCATACAGTATATGTTAAAATAGCAAATAGTATGTAGCTAGTTCTCCACCGAAGCCAGAGTCTGACGGTTTTAACACAAAAACTGAGGTGTGCTTGTCTGTGTGCACGTGTATACGCTTGTGTACTGTAGGAATAATCACTTTCATGGCAGTATTCTGTTTGTGTATGCTTTGTGGTACTAGACAGTAACCTGTGCAGAGATCCCGATGAGCAGCAGCCACTTCTGCTTGGCGTCAGTGCGGTAGTTGATGATTTGACAGCCTGCCAGGCTGGAGTGCCGGTCGAAGACTTTGATTGGCTGGGAGTCCCCCTCCATGCTCCAATGGTAGACAGCGTTGTCGGTCACAAGTGCCACTGTGTTGAGGGAGATCCACTTCCAAAAGGTGACGTCGTCCGTCATGGTGTGGGCCTTCATCTTGCTCTTCATCTCAATGTTAAAGATCTGAAGGGTTTTGGCGGCTGTGGAGAGAGAGGAGCCCACATAGGAGAATTCGTTATAGCTGCATACCGAGAGCAAAGTCAACACACACTCACTCTCAGACACAGGGCAGAATCATAGAGAGCCACAAACACACATACACGTCAGACTGAGGGAAAGGTAAAGTAAATACCAAATTCCACTTGAATACCGAGAGTCAAGCTCGAAATGTTGGTAGTCATGGCTCAGAGAGCATCAGGCAAGGACACCATGACTTACTGAACAGCCGTCATATAGAGATTAAGCAAAGAAAGGAAAAGCAAATGTTTACAAACAACCACTAAAATCTTAAATATCTGCATCCAGGTAAAACATACAGAAGGGGAGCACTAGGCCTAATACCTATGTACAGTATTCGTGTGAGAGGGAACATATCTTGCACAGTGTGGGGACCAAAACAAAATTAAGTTTTGAATATCGATTAAGGTTGGCCACTTGTACATGTAACATGTGTTTTTATGTTATGTTAATATATCAATGACTGAAGGGTTAGAAAAAAAGTTAAACACTCACCTGTATTTTGTTTTATTAGTTTTGGTGAATCAAATTAAATTGGTGAGCTAAAGCCTTATTAAGAAGCAAATGTATACCCTGTTTGTTTACCATATTGAAAGCAGTTTGAAAGGTTGAAAAATCAGTGAGCAATGCATTTCCAAAAGCTGCAAAATGATTTTGCTTTGTAATCAGTTTCCATAACATAACAGGATGTGGTTTGCTGTGCACCAATTATAACATCTACAGCCCAATTTAAAGTGAGATAACAGTGAATTTTGATTGGACCAGATCAAGCAATTTGAGATGTGAGGGTGTATATTCTGTGCCCATCCCCCAGGTTCACATGACAATAAAACCATCACATGATAGACTCAGCAGGGCAGTTAGGAGAGAGGGTGAACACTGACTGAATGCAGATTAGGGAAGAAGAGAAGGTACTAGGCTATGGCCACGGCCCTGCATTTCCCACCACACAGTTTTGCAACGTGTAATTTGGGACTATATTACTTGGACCAAAGTAAATGATACTCCAAATGAGGTCAAAAGTCATTACGAATACGAATGCACAATAATCTCAGTTCTATTCTGCAGTGATAAAGAGCATTACAGTATTTAGCAGAGTGTTTTACCATCAATGCGGATTCTAATGTCTAACTAGGTAGAAAGGTCTTCAGTCATAGAAGCCCTTTTTTCTGCTCATCTTTGTGTCACATGTTTGTCAGGGGTAGCCTCCAAAACTAAATTGCACGCAAAATTATTATTATATTATCGTATTATCTACTCACTAGTAAAAGACTAACAAATTGTAATGCTCAACTATCTAACATGAATAATATAATATGAGACACTAGAAATTGGCCTTCAACTACTAGTTGAAATGGATAGATCACTGGTTGAAAAAACTGGTGGGGGAAAACACAGGGTCACAGAGAGACAGCTAGGGACATGGAGAGCACTGTCACAGGGATGAGGTCTATCTGGAAATCCAAGGAATTACATTTCATACCAGATGTTTACTCAAGCTGTTTGGACCTGAAAATCATATTAGGATAGTGGTGGAAGGGAGGGGGGCAGTGTTCGACCCACAGGGAGGACTCTTATCAAATCTGCTGGCCTAAACCAATCAAACGGTCTTTTACTTTAACAACCAATCAATACGATGGCTAATCTGATTTTCAGCCTTGGACAGGGTAGTAGGAACTCTTCAAAGGGCACTATTCATAACCTCTTCGCCTGCACTATACACACTTGCTTTGGCCAAGCCTCTGAGGAGTATGTCCCACCAGACATGTGTAATCAAATCAATATGAGAAGAGTTGCCATCAGAGTACAGGCAGTTTAAAAATCATCATCCAAATTCTGTGCTTCTGACAGGAGGAGGATCTCCTGCTACAGTAGCTATAATGAAAATCTACATAGCTTCATAAAGAACAAAAGAGGATCAATTTCTAGCAAATGATCTAATTATGGCATACTCTGGGTTCTAGGATGAGAGGCCTATCCTAAGATAAGATCAAACTGCACACCTCTCCTGACGAAGGTTGAGAACCCTATCTGTACTCATGGGTTGAGAACCCTATCTGTACTCATGGGTTGAGAACCCTATCTGTACTCATGGGTTCACGCAACATTACAACAGGAATTTGGGGAAGGAATCCAAATGGCAAGCAACACAAATGTGTGTGAACAAAATTAAACTGAAATCATAATTTACCCACAATATTTCCAAACCCAAACAGGTACTAAATCACTTGTACATCTAAGAAAAAAAAATGATGTAATGCCAACATTCAAGCTATAAGGTTGTGAAAGTTGAATCCTGTTTAGATACGCCAAATAGTTTTCAAGTTAACCAAAAATAAAAGTAGCTACAGCGTAGATGATGTAAAAAGTATGGTGCAACAAATGTAGGATAAATGACTGTCAGGATTGAAGCTATTGGAAAACTCAAATAGGCCTAACCTAAATTATAAGAAGATCGCCTTTAAAATGTCCTGACACTCATGTGCCAAAATAAAGTCCATCTTACACTGAATGATAAAATGGTGATGACGCATTTATTTGCATGTGTCACATATGAAGGAAGAGGTGTTTTTTTCTAGGGAGGCTAATGTGCTCTTATTAAAACTGAACATGGTCATATGGCTTTTTGCAGTTTGAATACAGATTTGAAAACAGGATTTAAACTTCCACAACTCAGTGTACTGAAATTTTAACTCACCGTCTGCATACACATAAGAAAGCAGTAAAGAAACAAAAAAGAACGAACAAAACAGAGAAACAAAACAAAAACAGACAAAGCAATTATGGCTGCTGGTCAAAAGTATCAAATTACACTACTGCTGGTCATAAGTCACGACAAATGTCTGGCAAAATAGGTACGCTTTGACCAATAAAACTACTTTACAAAATAAAATAGAAATAGCTGTACGTATGTGGACATAAACAGATGAGAATCTTTATAAAATGTACATCTAAACACAGAATGGACGATGTTGACAAAAACTTTACATTACACAAACATGTAAAAACTGAATAATGAAGCCCCATAAGGGTTTTATAACATCAATAAAGACGTCCAACAAGGTAAGTGTAAGAGATGTACGATAATTCCTACTGAATGTTAAATAAGTGCGTCCACACAAAGCTATGTCGTACCTTTAAGTGCAATGACTTTGCTGGCGGGGTTCATGATGGCGCTGTCAGCGGAGATGGGCCGGCGTATGGGTGTGTTGGGGTCAGCCATGTCGATGATCACCACCTGCGCCTGCTCACCCACCTTCTCCCGGATACAGATGAACTTATCCGACTCCATCGTCAGGGTGCTGAATCCAATGTTGGCCGGATTGATCCCTAAATTTTGGAGCTAACCAAGCAGGGAGAGTTGGAGAAAAGACATGCAGCTTTGAATGATCTGAAAGTAGACTATAACCAGCTGTAATGAACACTTCAAGGGCACTAATTAAGCCAATCAATACCAATAAGGTCATGCTCTCTGTGCCATAGTATTATCTCTGACAGCTATTCTAGGAATCAGCAACAGTTTCAGTCGACTCTGCTGTCAATAAGTGCAATATCACCTGAAAGACTTGCCTGGTGGAGTCATTCTAACAAGATACAGTGGAAAAGGAGAGATTTTGAGAGATGCAACAAGTCTGAGATGTTTGTCAAAGGGCTTCATTCTTCTATTGAGTGCAATTAAACAGTGGTTGGGTTAACCAAATGCAGGTTTAGCATTCGGTGTATCTGCAGCAGCCCATGGGATGAATAGACACGGCTGAACAACAACTGTTATGTCAGGGGTTTAACATCAGCTCGGCTCTGCTCCCTTAAGGGGTGTGGAGTGCTGTGACTGGTGAGGACATTGAGTAGGGCAGGGCGATATTGACTAAATATCATATCACAGTATTTTTAAAATGTTAGATCGTATTGGACAGTATTTTTTGTTTCTTAAAGTTCTAAATATGTGTAATGACCATGCATAACTTGACTCACGTTTCGCTCACTTCAAAATAGGACCACCAAAGATACAGGGGATACCCCTAAGACAGGGGATACCCCTAAGCCTTTAAACCAAAACTGGTTGTGACAGGAAGATTAACTCGTAGTAAACACAACATGACAAACAGCCTGCCCACATGAGGGGCACACAAGGGGTTAATCCATACAAAAACAAAGCCCTGTGGGCCACGGGGGGACCACTGCCATCCTCTCTGCCAGGGCTGGCACAGCACCTAGAATCAGGCATCACACAAACCCTTACGCAGCACTACCTGCAGTCTACAGCCTGTGGGTAGCGTGGCATACAGTGCTTTATCTATCACTGAGTAGGGTCATGGTAACATTAGGTGACCCCGAGTTTCTGAGGACTCACAAATGACTGATCAAGCTCATGTGAAGGGCTGGATTTTCTGTGTACTAGTGTGCAACCTGCGGGCAGTTGTCTAAGCTCGTTGATGACGGGAGACACCTCAATATCCTATAGAGCTTCTAGGGACTTGAGGGAGAAGCATCCATCTATTCTGCTCAGCCATGAAAATGTAGCCAAAACCAAGCTTGCTTTCATATCACATACTGGACACTAATGGCAGTGGAATCGACTTGGAAAACAGGAGGGGAACAGCATGCGTAGAGTCAGGCATATTACTGAGAAGATACAGCCCATACATTAGTTCCACTGCATACTTTGGTTCCTACTGTTTTGGTAGAAAGGTGGCAGAATGCTAGCTAGCTAAATTTTACCACGTCGTGGCATGGACACAACAAATGTTACCCACAATGAGTGGGACCAAACACATCTAGTCTAAGGGACCAAACACATCTAGTCTAAGGGACCAAACACATGTAGTCTAAGGGACCAAACACATGTAGTCTAAGGGACCAAACACATGTAGTCTAAGGGACCAAACACAGCTAGTCTAAGGGACCAAACACAGCTAGTCTAAGGGACCAAACACACCTAGTCTAAGGGACCAAACACACCTAGTCTAAGGGACCAAACACACCTAGTCTAAGGGACCAAACACACCTAGTCTAAGGGACCAAACACACCTAGTCTAAGGGACCAAACACATCTAGTCTAAGGGACCAAACACACCTAGTCTAAGGGACCAAACACACCTAGTCTAAGGGACCAAACACACCTAGTCTAAGGGACCAAACACACCTAGTCTAAGGGACCAAACACATCTAGTCTAAGGGACCAAACACACCTAGTCTAAGGGACCAAACACAGCTAGTCTAAGGGACCAAACACAGCTAGTCTAAGGGACCAAACACACCTAGTCTAAGGGACCAAACACACCTAGTCTAAGGGACCAAACACACCTAGTCTAAGGGACCAAACACAGCTAGTCTAAGGGACCAAACACAGCTAGTCTAAGGGACCAAACACAGCTAGTCTAAGGGACCAAACACATCTAGTCTAAGGGACCAAACACAGCTAGTCTAAGGGACCAAACACACCTAGTCTAAGGGACCAAACACATCTAGTCTAAGGGACCAAACACAGCTAGTCTAAGGGACCAAACACACCTAGTCTAAGGGACCAAACACACCTAGTCTAAGGGACCAAACACACCTAGTCTAAGGGACCAAACACACCTAGTCTAAGGGACCAAACACACCTAGTCTAAGGGACCAAACACAGCTAGTCTAAGGGACCAAACACAGCTAGTCTAAGGGACCAAACACAGCTAGTCTAAGGGACCAAACACAGCTAGTCTAAGGGCCTGTTAAAACTTTCTGAACACTACAAATAGTGTAGTAGAAACACCCACGAGCGATGACAACCTCAGTGGAGTCTCGAGACTAAACGGCTACATCGTGTGTACGCAGCTCAATACAGAACTGTACACAGCTGTTTGGCAGAACCCCCATGGTTCACACAGTTGCAATCAAGTTGAATGTTTTAAATAAATCTTTATTACTCAACAAATGCAAAGTAATGCAGCTACAATTTTTCCTCTCAAAGATTAGGCCTACACGTTTGGATTCCTACTCAACAAAACAAATGTAGCCTACTCAACAAAACAACCGTGTCATTATTTACCTGGTTGCTAGTTTTTACTGACAGATCTTATATAACAGGGGCCCACGGGTGACTTATGCAAATCATATAATAATATGAGGCGCTGGTGCGCACAGCAGTGGATATTCATTTAGTTCTACTAACAAATTAATCATTTACATTATTATAATTATTTACGCATGAGGTTTCATTTGGTCCCATGACCAAAACAAGTTTGACATCCCTGTTATATAGCATGGGAAAGACACAGAACACAATACTGTACATGGCTCCTTTTCTCAGTCTTAGTGTCTCCACTGTCGATGACTCGCCCCTGGCAGAGCTCTAATCAGCTAACACAAACCATATTTCCAGGAAGCGCTCAACGAAACCAGGAGCACCTTTTATCAATGGGGAGACACACCCTCCACAACCCCAACCACATTATTTCACTCATGTAAAGCCGAGTCTATTTCAACACTCATTAGTAGTATTACAAGTATTCTCATACCGTCTATTATTATGACCCAAATAAGTATATATACACTAGACAATTGAGCTCTGCGGCAGCTTCAGCCCAGGGTCAATATGACTCATCCCTCAGTATCAAGTGATATCTAAGCTGGCCACTGTTGGTTACATTAACACACTCAGACACAAAAAAACTACTATTTCCCCAGAGATAACCTTGGCCTTATCCAAAGCCAGAACATGTACTACAACTTCAGGCCATTCTTCAAAACAGATTGACGATGGCAGCACTATGAATTGTTTTGTTTTTTACACCGATTGTTCGCTCTGAGGTTTGTGGTAACAACGCTATGGTATTTGTGCAATGCTAAGTTGGCATGCCTTGTCAGACAAAATCCCGAAAGTTCTCCTCGATCTCAACAATAGTGTGAAACAAAACTCTGTGAAGACTGAAGTGAATGTAGCCTACATGGCATCAATATTTCTTAGAAATTGCTGATGTAAAGAAAACGCCTGTTGTTTCGAGTCTCTCTCTCTGAATCTGTGCCAAAGAGTTAGGAGTCATATGTCAGATTGATTGTGCTGGACAGATCTCCTTCATAGAGAGAAGAGGGTTATCCTCCCATCAGTCATTACACAACGGTCTAGACAGATTTACATGCTCTCCCTCCCTCCTCCATCTGTTGGCTCTATTCTGGGGGATGGAGAAAAGCCTTTCATTCAAGATGAAAATGGTCATAAAGCAGGAAAGTGCAGGCCCACATTTGGACGCCACACACAATGAATGTGTTACTGACACTGGACCAAAATCATTCTGTTAAGACAAACAGATGTTGGACTCGACCAAAATGTGTACAGATTTTCCATGGCTAAGCTAACATTAGTGTAAGCTAGTACGAACATATCATTGACATCACTACCCAGGAATTTGGGTAAAAACAGGTCAAACCAGCACCGTAACATCAAAACATCACCGTTAATTCAACATCACTGGAAATCTACTCATTTAGTCATGAGGCAATGTCGTTCTGAATGGTGTTGGTTTACTTGTTGGCACATTCCAGCCGACTCAGCACGTGCCGTGAGAGCTGACTGCTACAAGGACACTGCGAGTCATCTTCAGACCCCTCACCACCCATTACGATCACTACCTTTACAAACCATTTCTTCCTGTCTCCCTCTGTCATTGTCACAAGAAAAAACAGAACTAGATCTTAAATGGCATGTACAGTAGAGCGAGTCCCACATACTCCTCTGTTATATAACAGACAGGAAATCTGAGTGACTGACGCATGCACACACTCAAGCACAGCTCTGTCGTGGCGATGCCTGAGCTGAGCAGCTCCCTGCTCCAGATGCACTGGAGTGGCTGTGTCAGAGGAAACCCACTACAGCCTCACTAGCGATGTAGTAACTCACTGTGGAGCGTGGCTAAACATCAGCACAGCATCCATACACAGTCTATTTCCTCTCTTCCCCCCTACAAGCAGGACTACAGCGGCATTTACTCCAGCTGCTGTCCTCTCACCCGGAATCAGTGAGCTTAAAGGGTTAGTTCACCCAAATTACAAAATCTAACATTTGGTTCCTTACCCTGAAAGGAGATGATGGACAAGCACAGACTTCAATCCACACTTTGGTTCTGTTTATCTGGGCACAGTAACTACCAGCTAATTGTTAACATTTTTAACCAAACCCCAACGCAAGTCAATGGACCCCAAATTGGCACATTTGAAATGTCATGCTCAAATAATCTCAGTCATTTAAATCAAGTAAATGACTCAGAGAATTTGAGATGATTTGTGCCTGACATTTCCAACATGTCAACTTACATAAGCTTTGATAGCTTGCATTGGGTAAAAAAATAATAATAATAATAATTAAAAAAAAATATATATATATGCTAACAATTAGCTGTTAGTTAGTCCATAGACTCATTTCAGGGTAAGGAACCAAATATTGTATATGATGCCTGATGGTGAGAATCCAAGTCAACATGCCACTGCAGTCTCGCTAGCTATCAAAGCTTATGTTACTACTTAACCTCAGGTCAGGGATGGACAGCGTTGTTACTCCTTCTCATAACCCAAGGTAGGCCCCTGCTGGTTTAACCCGCTTGCTTTTCCTTTCAGGGAACATGGCACCTTGCTCAGCACAAAATAGCCTTCTCTGCGTCCTGCACAGGGAAAGTTCAAGGAAGGGCAGGGAAGGATGTACAATGTGCTGAGGCTTGCAGGGCTCTGCTACAGTCCCTCCACAACAGGAAACCGGGACCCATTGTCTCACGGGCTGAAACAACAGGCTGGCGCTGTCTCCACGGTGACCATGTGACTGCAGGTGACATGTGACCAGCCAAGGGGTGAGGAAGAGGGGTGCCCAGATGGGTATTAGGGGAAGGGGAAGAGGAGGAATGCACACATTTGTGCGTCTCCATCCAGCTCAGTTCTGCTGAGGGTTGGTTTCTGTGTAGTGGCTTTTCCTTTTAAATGCATGCTTTATTGTACGTCTGAGTGGTGCTGAGGAATGTCAAGTGTTCAGCAAATCCATATCCTCACAAGCAAGTCACGGGATATCAGCAGGTTACCAGGTGAGAGTTCCAAGTTCAGAACACAATCCTTTTAAGGTGACATTTAAAGAGCATGTTGCAATAAAAGTCTCTCCAAGGTTTTTAACACCTTTAACAAGTTTATTTGCAGGGTAAAATGTCCATTCTTCAATTACAATGCCAACTGCAAGTGTTATTGCTGTGCTAAGTTACATAAAGACTTCAAAGCAGTAGCCAGCTGAGCACAGCCATGTAAACCTTCCCTAGGAGATATAACTGAAGTGACCTTGACAAGGGCATCTAAACTGGCTACACTCTTCAAACTGCATGCAGTCAAGTGTGGTGAGATTTTTAGTTGTGTTCTACAAAATGCAGGCAGGCCCACTAATATCATAGAAGTGCTAGGCCTACTTCATGTGAGCAAAAAATAGAGCTACAATGGACTAACAAACAGATGCTTGACACAGCTGCTCCCAAGAGACCAGTTCTTCTTGTCATAAGGACATAATGATTCCAATAAATCCAGCCAGCGAGCCTTAAAGCTATGCTCCACTCTATTTACATCTTGTAGTCGTTTTGCACTTTGATTTGATAAAAAACTACTGGCGGAAGGTGACTGTGCTTATCTCACTCCTTCAGACCTTTAGATACAGGTTTTGGTCAGCTTGCGTTGGCCATTGAAGCCCATTCATTCCATAAAGATATCTTAAACACACTAATCCATTTTACTTTTTTTGATACGTTATTTATAAACCCACTTTTGAACCACATTTTATTGCGAGAAGTTCCAATCCAAAAGGTACGTTTTGTTTTCTCTTTGATAGCATTGTGTTCCCAAGGGAACCCAATGGACCGATTAGTGTCAATATTGATTCAACAGAAATGTTTATCTAAATATACCATAAATGAATGTAAAAAACTGTCTGGGGTGGTGAACTACTTTGAATAGTTGTGTTAGACAACTATATGTTGTAAAGTGGAACATCCCTTTAATAACAAGAGTCATCTAATCCAAGATATCATTCCAAATACAATACACAAGTGTATTGACAAATCCAGATCCCCTCTCTCAACATAACAAAGACTTGGCACGTACAGAACCTTGACTCGTCACACCCTACTTTGTTACAAAATACTATTTGCAAGGGAGGCCTTTGTCAACACAGGGCAGGCAATGTCGTCACTGACTGAATAGAATCCAACACCCGTTATATTCAAGACACTAGGTCCCACTCCCAGGAAAGAGAGTGTGAATGTATGTGTGGGAGTGAGTGAGTGAGTGTGAGAGTGAGATAATAAGGCCTTAACAAGCTCTGCCCTTGTAGCTCAAACTCTGCCCTTGTATCTCTGAGTCACAAAGTCAAGTTCTATAGCAGGGCTTAGTAAATACACAGCTGTATAAATGGATGATATATAAAAATGCTAGCTATGCAAGTAGCCCAGAAAGAGTGAGGACACTGAGGGAGAGCAAATAAAATCGGGGGGAAGCTTTTATGTATATGACTAGTGGGAGGAAAACAGTTCCACTGCAGACATGTTGAAGTTCAACATGGGGGGCCGATGGGGGGGGCCTCCTATGGGTTCAATCGGGGTGAAATCATGTGTACCAAAGCAGACTGTGCTGGCTGAACAAACAGGCCTATATCTGGACCATCTGCAGAAGTCATGGACGTGAGGGTTTTGTTTGGTCTCTGTGCTATACACCGCTGAGTGTGAAATCATCCTTCACCTGCCCACTGGAGCATGATGACGTCACCACAGCAGATACTGAGCAGGGGCTGCTGACGTTAGGAGTGACTCACTCAGATCATGTGACCCATCCCACCAATCAGCTAGGTGAAGTTCCTGCTGTTTCCTGGGATCGCCTGTGATGTCTTATACTGCTATGTACAGCTGACAGCAGCAATATTTATTAAGAAACTTAAGAGGGGATGTGGATATTAACCTGAGAGGCTGATAGATAGCGTATTGCATACCGCAGGTCCCTGACATGTCAATGTGTGACCTACACTGTGGAGAGAACCCTTGCCCTTCTATATACACGATTATAGCCCACCTTGAAGAGTTCCATTTGAAGGACAATGTGT
Source organism: Argentina silus (assembly GCF_951799395.1). Lineage (NCBI taxonomy): Eukaryota > Metazoa > Chordata > Actinopteri > Argentiniformes > Argentinidae > Argentina > Argentina silus. The sequence continues at coordinate 9,219,067 of NC_139656.1, read as the reverse complement.
GGGCAATATTCTGCATGATCTGCTCCTGTCATACATACTGTCAAACATGATCTGCTCCTGTCATACATACTGTCAAACATGATCTGCTCCTGTCATACATACTGTCAAACATGATCTGCTCCTGTCATACATACTGTCAAACATGCATGAAATAGCATATGCAGGTCGTGCATTAGTGATAATAGATGGACTCCCCGGGGTATTTATTAGTCACACAAAATGACCTTGACATTTCAATAACACTGAAATCAGAGAGTATACTTCAGTTACAACCTCCCCAATTCGTATCACAGTGAACTTGTGTACAACTGCTACAGCTGTTGTAGTCCACAGAAGAACAAAATGTGAAGGCATTTTTAACTGTGCATTCTCTAGCAATTAATTAAAAACTGTTGCATGTTGAGATCCCCATGTTCCTCAATAAGAATAGCCTACTTTCTCTGTCCATCCATCCTCACGGTCATTGGTAATTTCAGTAAAGATCTATAATTCAGAGGTCTGCTAGGCCCTATGTCTCACTAGAGATGTGTGAGAAAAATGTTGGCACTGGTGCAAAAACGCCTCCCTGCAGATAAAAATTACAGTGCCACCTCAATTGTAATGCACAGAATAGCCGGCACAATATCTACCACTACCACTTTCCTCAATCTCTGAACTCCCCCTCCTGCAATTAGGGACCTGCTAGGGGCATCAAACATTCTCTTCACAAACTGTGCACTAGACCTATAATTCCACAGACAAAAGGTCTTTACATAGACATGTCCACCTCAAACTTGACTTAAAATAAAAACTCTACATTTAGATGAACTTGGCTAATCAAATAAAGCTTCACCAACAGCACAGGTAATAATAACATGGAGTGCTGTGGGTTCAGCAGCAGTAAAAGCTGAGTTGGTATTGTGAACAGGACACTGCAGGGCTCATTTGTGTTAACGTCACTGTTCCCATCTGCTCTGCACAACACAACACACACACACACACACACAGTGACAAATCAAATCAAAGAGAACAGGAGTATGCTCTTTAGCGTGTTTCATCTCTTCACCTCTCCAATGTGTTTAGCCGTAATCCTGAGAATAATCTAGCCAACCCTTTTACAGAGAAGTAATGATTTCGCTCAGATCTGACAGATCAGATAACACAATATCCATGAGAAAAGAAACTAGAGTTAAATGATAGCATCAAGTAGTAACATCACAGATGCAAAAAAAGTGATTCAAATGGAGGCAAAAAATATCAAAACTTAAAAGTAGCCTCACCAGCAGCGTGCCTTGTCTATAGTATCAGGCCTGATTACTCTGACTAATCCAACCTTGCTTCTACTGAAAAGGCTTTGTGTGTAAACTCTGCTATTTAAACAACAAATGCACCATTATGCTCGGATATAAACAAACTAACCATGTTCAACAAACAAATGGTTTTCTTACAGCCAAGATGTAGGCAGATCACATGTCTCATTCTGAGGCTGCATAAAAAACACCAAAGACACTATGATTTATTCATTAGCTCAAAGAGATCTTGCAAGCCAGCAGTCTTGACAGAATCCACGCTGGAGGAGCATAAATGGTTTCCACTTCCTCAACCTGACCTACTGTGAGTTCAATAGTCACCATGTAAGGTGTGGTCATTTATTCAAAATGACACACTCCCATTCAGGTAGAATAAAGGAAGAGGATTTCTCATTGGTTTCATTCATTTTTGTTACTCTTTCAGGGTTTATTTGAGACATCCCCGACAGTCAATATTATTCCATTAATAACAGAATAGTTATCATAATTCAACCACCAGCTGATATGGACAATCTAACGCATTCAGGAAATGCACGTCATCTTAAATCAGCAACACATGTCTATAGCCAATTGCACCAGCTGATAACATGCTCTCATGCTAAATAAGTGTAAACTAAGTATTACAGCTTGTATTATGAACGGTATTACCCAGTCATTGCCACAAGGAAGGCATGATACAGTGAGGCAAGTCAGCCCATTTAACCAATAAGCATGGATGAAAGTTGGTGTAATGCTTGTCAGCTACTGGCGGACGGACAGACAAACGTGAGCTATTCTCTTGAGTAATACAATTTCGCAAATAACTGACTCAATAATGCGGATATTGGTACTTAATGACTGGGTGTCAAGCTTAGGCGTTTTGTAGCTATAGTAACGTAGCGAGCAACAACTGAGTGAGGTAGCTGGCCATTAAAAACTACTGAGGCAATATGAGACGAACAGGTTTAAATGGAGGATTGGCCAAAAAGCCAGCTGTAAGGAAATTGATCTCAGTTCATACTACTACGTAGCTAGGCTAGCTAGCTAGGTCAGGTGTGTGAGCCGAGGAAAAAACTAACGTCAGTTGATAGTTGCCTCTGGGCTAGACTAGCTAGCTGTGTGTTCAACTAGCTAGAACGCAAAAAATATATATTATTGAAAAGCTAAAAACTACCCAACACCAACCTGCCAACGGTATGGTTTGAGCCTGACTAGCTAGCTACATTGCCATTCAGATATTTCCTTAGCAAGCTAGCTAACTAGCTAGTCTGAAGAAATAGCTAACTCTAACGCTAGGTAGAAAAACGGCTGCTCACATATCAACTGGCTTACTTGCAAATAATATGTTATCAGTAATCTCGCCATTCATTACACCCCCAGGGTGATAGGTAACTACCTAGCTAGTATAGCTAGCTAACGTCATCCATCGCCAGCGTCTTCCCAGTTCCCACCTAGCCGAGATGTCATGATGATAAGCTAACGAGCTAGCCTTCTGTTGAGAGGTCAATTTCATTCAAAGATCAGTCATGCTGCTTTCTTCCACACTGGTTATATCCAAGTCCCAATAAACAATAAATAAATACAAATTTAAAAATTATGAATTTACACCAACATCACCATTCATTTAATAGCTACCTGCAGGTGCTCCTGAAAGCGGATAGGCAGGATCTGAGCCATGGCGGTTCCTCTGCTCTCCTCCTAAATCTCCTACTGCTAACAAACTACGGCTTCTTCTCTCAGATCCTAGCCGGACAGCCAGGGAACGGCTTGCTTAAAGTCCAAATGGATAGACTCGAAATCTTGTATTAAATGTGTTGTCAGTTTGATGGTGATTTTATTCTCCTTTTGCTGTTTACTTGCGCGCTTCCCCTAATGACAGACGGCTGCCGCTGCACTGAACTCCCTGGACCTGCAATGGCGGTGGAGGCTGCTCAGGAGAGGAACAATCCGGAAATGGCTGTGTGAGTGCATTTCAGTGAGGCGGACGAATACACATATTCATGATTCAAAAAGTGTCATTTTTGAGTATGATTTAAATTTTATGTGGGACATATGGAACTGAAAACGTTTAATTTACATTCAAATTAGGGAAAATATTGCAGGATAAAGGGATAATGCAATGTAGGAGATAACGGTGCATTGGTACTATTTCTTTGCGATTCGCCCTCTGATTTTTGCCACATCATTCGTCCTCGTGAATTAACGTCAGTTCCGACTTGCTACTCTGGTTCCGCACCGGTGACAGGGGTGTAGTCGATATGCCTTTACAATGAAAAGCTGCTTCTTGAATTTGCCTCCTTGAATACTGCACCGATTTATCTGGTTGATGTCATGTTCGTTTTAGAGATATCTCTTCAAACTATTCTCACCTCTTTTATGAAGGCTTGAAACATTCTTGAAACAAACATGCTTGAATATTCATCTTTTGTCCGAGCCTAGTGTTTTGAGAATGAATAAAAGTGTTGATACTAAGTGTTGACATAAAGTGTGTGTGTGTGTGTGTGTGTGTGTGCGCGCGCGCGCGCGCGCCCGTGCACAATGGTTGGTGGGTGCATGTGTATTCCGATCATAAAGACTGTGCCCCCTAATTCATAAAGACTGTGGCCCCTCATTTGCTCTCAATCAATTTAACAATTTCTCAGAGCTCTTATTATCCCAAGTAATAATCAGGGTATTGTGCATACAGCTTTATCTGACTTGACTTTTCAAATCACTGGATTTGCTTATTTTTCCACCGATCGCAGTGCTTTGTAAGAATTCCGTCTACAGCAGATTTAAATCGCTGATTTTTTTTACCATCTTCATTGAAGTCTGTGCTGCACTGGACTTTTTCACTGCAGTGGGAATGGAAGCCTCTAGGGTTCAAATGTGGCTTCTTCTCTGACATCCTCTTTTAAGATTTTCTTCTACCAATCAATTTTTAAAAGACTGTACTGTCAAACTTCCAAATGATCATTTCCTCTTTTACATGGCCAACATCTGCGTGGTGGCTGGGTTTAGCATCATTGCACAATCTAAGAATGAGTTGGGAAAGCTTTCTCCAGAACTTGAAGCTGACCTTTTAGCAGTGATGCAATTTCATCAAGAAGATGCAGTAGCTGAGACAGCACTTCTCCAATGATTCTAAGGAATGAGGTGGGCAGAGTTAAAGAGTAAATTCATCAGTTTGCAGTATAAACATCCCCTACTGCAGCCTATATCCCTCTGGATGCTAATGCTAAGCTAGCAATGAAAGAACTCCATGCTGCTATTAGCAAACAACAAACTGCACACCCGGATGGAGCCTTTATTGTTGGAGGGGATTTCAACCACTCCAACCTGAAAACTATACTCCCAAAATTCCACCAACATGTCTCCTGCCCCATTAGATGAGACAACACTCTAGGTCATGTACAAACATTGCTGAGGCTTACAAAGCCATTCCCCTCCGCCACCTGGGACAGTGGTAGGCCTGATCAGTAACAATGATGAGTTGGCCTACAGGGAGGAGTGGTATGCCAACAACAACCTGGCCCTCAACACCAAGGAGACCAAGGAGCTCATTGTGGATGACAGGAAAGCTGGGGGCTGCAGACACACCCCCATCTACATCAATGGGATGTAGGTGGAGTGTGTCTCGAGCTTCAAGTTCCTGGGTGTCCACATCTCCAAGGACCTCTCTTGGACCCTCAACTCCTCCACCCTGGTCAAAAAGGCACAGCAGCATCTATACTTCCTGAGGAGACTGAAGAAAGCCCATATGGTCAACTTCTATCGGTGCATCATCGAGAGCATTCCGACAAACTGCATCACAGTGTGGTATGGCAGCTGCTCTGTCTCCGACCGGAAGGCCCTGCAACGGGTGGTGAAAACCGCCCAGTACATCACTGGTGCTCAACTCCCTGTCATCGAGGTCCTCCAGCGCAGGCGGTGTCTGCAGAGGGCGCGAGGCATCAGTAGGGACACCTCTCACCCCAGCCACGGACTGTTTGTCCTCCTCCCATGCGGGAGGTGGTACAGGAGTCTCCGTTCCCACACCAGCAGGCTCAGGAACAGCTTCTTCCCTGTAGCTGTTACTCTGCTGAACCCAGAATCCTGGCGGTAAATGACCACCTTGGTTGTTGGTTCCTATACAAGATAGTATAAAAAGGCAATAATATTGTGTGTATTCTCCAGTATTACAGCATAAGCCTTGAAGTAACTGTCCAGTTAACTGTAGATGTGTCTGGCAAAGAGTTCTTGCTGTCTGTCACCTGATTGGACTCTAAAGAGAATGAGAGGTGTGTCTGAGTCTGTGTTCCAAGCCTGAAGACTCTCTGCAAAGTGTCTGGAGCAATCCTGGTCCAACACATCTGGAGAATCACTGGCTGACGCAGGCTCTCAGCCATGTTTTCATGGAACAAGCCTTGTGAATTAACAAGTCCCTCCCAATAACAGGCAGCTGTGAGAGAGCACCCGGGGCTGTTTTCTGACTTCAGCTACAAGGCCACATAACATGAAGTTATTGCAAATCAGGGAAATTATAACAATGTTTTTTGCCATGAATGACTGAAGTCTTAATACACCCACTACTGTATAATCTAGTGTCAGTACAACTGCAAAATTTCTCTCCCTCCAGTCCATATGGTTTTCATAAGGAGAGTGGCTTCAAGTCTTTATGAATAATCAACATGACTCTCCATGTTGTGATACAGTGCATACATAAGCAGTCCCCTTGACTCAATAAACCTTATAAACCATTCACATTTTTTTTTATAAAATAAACGTAATAAAAGTCAAGCTGTGGAAATTAGAAATATCGAGTGATCCATTGTGCATGCTCTTTGAATTGTACATTAGTACAGCATGTAATTTCGAAATCGAAATCTTATAACTCATGGAAGATATGTGATACAATAATTGCAGGTTATTCTTTTGGTTGTAAACATATATTTCCATACTCCTTGTGATGGGATTTTTATTTGCTGCACAGTAACTATAGTATATGGCCCTTTTCTACCTCCACACACAAACACACAGACGTCTTATTATTGTCATTATTTTTATTATTATATTAGTTTGTTCCTAAAATATACCAGGGTTCACTGGTGTGGTTGTAGATAGTCTGAGATAACTCAGGATTTATGAACTGGTCTTAATCTGTATTAGCTATAGGAGCCTTATAGTGAACCTTATATCCTGCACAAATGATATGGGAGAAAATAAAATACAGTATGTAAAGCACAAAATTTGAAAGCGTCTGGCAAATGGAAGCTTGTATTATTTCACATTTGCATCACTTATTTGCTTTAAAAACACACTGAGAACAAAACTACGTAGAAATACTAGATTTATTGTACAAAGGAGCAATAAAACTGAACATCATCTCACAGAGGTAAAAATGACTATTAATCTTTGTGCAAATTCAGACATTGACTCATTATGATGAACTTAACACTTGGCTTGGGTTATTAGCTACATCTAGTCACCTGAGTCAATTAGCAAGGAACTAATCACAGTGGATAACAAACAATTGACTGTTGGGATTGACAGCAAACACTGAGTTGAGGTTTGAAATGGTCATGAATGAAATACAAAATACACATACTGTACAACTTGCTCATAGATAATTTTTGTGCAAATTAAAACAGAATAAAATTAAACAAGACAACTGACAAACAGAATGTAGTCCTCAGGCTCTGTAGGAATGTGTGAGGTATTTAAACTTTAAAAAGGTATTTAAAAAGGTATAAAATGTCAGGAAACTGGTACAGGTTATGTGATACAGGTCGAGTGAATACTTCCGATGCATGACCACAAGCTAATTCTTTACTCCTCCTAATAAAATTGTCTGGGAATGAAATGAAAATGCTGACACTAGTATTGTACCTGTAAGGTTGTACCTACAGTAGCAGCAGTGCAAGGATGGTTGTTCACATCTCACAGTTCATCAGGGTGGCTTAGATAGAGTACTGTATTTGCCTTACATATACAGCAAAACAAACAACTGTCCCACACACCCACAAATGTGATTATGACACTGACGCTGACTGATGCTTACACACCAAGCAACACCCTTTTGGAGAACTGCCAGTGATGAGTCATTGATTTTGTACTCAAAGACTGAAAATTGATCAGTTCTCTGAGAGACCAATTATTGCTGTGGGAGGTGGGAAAGAGGTGCAGTGTAATGAGGCTCCCTGAGAAGACTATTCAAATCGTCGTTGCCATGGATGCAGGGACCCTGGAAACACGAGACAGTCACTCACAGAGAGGCCATGTGTGTCATAAAAGAGTGGCCTTCGGACTCTCTCTGGGTATGACACAGTCACACTGAGTCTGTTATTACCCTCAGGCTCAAAGCTAATGAAGAGAAGCACTGGTAGCTCAGCCCTGACCCTTGTCATTTCCTATATCTACAACTCCATGCACATGACCATGCCTCCTCTTCCATTTGCAGTCTACTTCATCACCATGAATAAAGTGAGGAGACTCAGAGCCACCGCTTTCATTCCGGCCATTGATTCTATGTATGTGTTGGGAAAGTGTGTATGAAAACAAGAATAAATAAATTTAAAAAAAAAAGAATTAAAAAAACGATTTGTCTGTACTACACAGGGATTTGTAGCCATTACCAGTTTCTTTGGCAAGGCTCTAGTAGCAGATGTGAGCTCAGTGTCCTCCTGTGGCTAGATTAACAAGCTAACGGATTCCTCCAGTGATAAAGAATGGAGTGAACTGACACTAGGATCCAGTGCCGGGAGTCCAGGCTTGCCCAGTGAGAAGTCCCACATAGAGGCTCTATGGTTCATGCCCCCCCCTCCCCCCCCACACACGCACTTGCACGCGCACACACACGCACGCACACACACACACACACACACACACTAGTCTGTTCTGTTCTGTTCTCTCTCTCTCTCTCTCTCTCTCTCTCTCTCTTTCTCTCTCTGTCTCTCTCTCTCTCTCTCTCAGGCAATTAATTTAGTGTGAATAAATCATGTGCACTAGTGATCTGAACTGGCATTTTGCCTGTTTAAACACTAAACCCCACCTTGGTATGGTATAAATAAATAACCTCCTTCTAATATGATAATTGCATAGCTTGTGAGATAATAGTAATCTCAAACTATCTCACCTGGGCTCAGGTTCTTTGAGTTCACCTGACTGTGACCATGTGAGACTGACGGTGTCACTTCTGTCATGTGCTCAACTATATGCAGGACTATAGTTTTGAAGCTATAATGAACATGAGTATTATATTGAACTCAAAAGTTGATAATACTTTATCGAATATTAAATATATTGTGATCCAGAAACCTTGCACTGTGCACCTCAGAAAGAAAACAGAATGAAATATATTGAATACAGTGATCCCTCCAAAACAAAAGAACCACTTGTTTGGCAAAGCACTCAATCCTATTGGCTGATTATCAACCACCACATTTTGTAAGCACCCTTCACTGGCAGCCAAGTAATTGTGATTGGAGACAGGTCAAACATAATCTGTTCTGAATGACATAGGCCTACATTGCACAACAAATGAAACATGTCTAATCTACTTTGACACAGTCTCTCTCCTTCGCTTATGATTCCCATTGGTATATGCAATATGCAAAAGAATGCACCCTTTGGTCAGGAGCTAAGGGAAAGTTACTAATTTACTGAGAGGACATATCAATGTTATTGTAGATGCTCTTTGCGCCTTCCGAATAAAAAAACATGCAACACAGACATTCTTGTGTGAAATGTAGGCTATTCATTCTATTCATCCACCTGATTCTTCTGACTCAGAAGAAGTTGGACCAATTATCCAACATCTCTAATGTCATCGGCTAGGCAGGCTCAGACTGAAGTGATCCCTTAGCTGCTCCCTAGAATTAACCCTAAACCTAGCTCTAACCCTAATCCTAACCTTAGTCATAACCCTAACCCTAAACCGTAGCCCTAACCCCAGTAATGGCTTGGTGGGTCAGTTAATGCCAAGTGGGATGCTTGGGATGGTCTGACTCTTACATCACACCATTGAAGTTGAAATGTAAAACTGTTAGGGAAGGGTTAAGTTTATGGTTAGGTTAGGGTTATTATAGCTAAGGTTATGGTTAGCATAAGGGTAAGGAGTTATGGGTTAGGGTAGGGTTGTCCCACTTAACATCTACCTTGGTGGGGACAAGGTCCCCCCCCCCCCCTCCACACACACACACACACACACACACACACACACACACACACACACACACACACACACACACACACACACACACACACACACACACACAACTTTAAAGTGATATATTGTATGTCGTCTAGATACTAACGATGATGATGGAGCGTAGCCTACAGTGACGCGTATAGTCTCTCGCTCTGGGAGAGAGAGCGCGGGCATAATTGGCGCGTGGAGATCAGCTGTCTGTCTGTCTGGCGGTGTGAGGCGCTTTATCACTCCACAGAGTTTTGATGCAGTCTAGCTAGCTGTGTCATTTCAAACAACGACAGGTAAACCGGAAACCAATAATGTCATTCAATTATGTTCTTCATTTCAACAATCTTTGTTTGTGGACGTGGCTATGGTTATTTACTAAAGCAGTAATTAGTTAATTGCTAGCTAGAAATGGTTAGCTAACTGATGATAGGCCTAACGTTAGGTCTAGGGTCTGAGCTAGCTAGCTACTGTAGCTACTAGTAGACAGCTACAGTTTTCCATTTTCAAGGCATATGGTACATCTAAGTAACAAACTATTACTGTACTTTCATAAGAATCTCCGATTGAGTGAAGACATTGAAATAAGATGAAAAGATATGAACAACAGACTCGACCAACAGCAGGTAGGCCTATGTGAAATTGCATTTTGATTTGCTGATGATAGGTGCATTGGTTTAAATAAAAAAATGCCTGACAAAATAAATACATGAATAAACTCATTTGGTGTAGGCCAACTGCCTACTTCCTACTGCGTGTGCTTGGCTCTAAATATACCAAAGACACTGTTGGGGGGGGGTATGAAATATGTATCATGTGTTTTTACAGGCTGCCTCTCTGTGCCGCTGTTTAATCAGAAGAAAAGGAGCAGATTACCCCTGACATCTAATCCCTCAGAGAATGAATTCTGCTCCAGCAACGAATACATGTCCACTGGCTCTGCTTCATCCAACATTACACTAGGTAATATTTCTCATTTGACTCAGGCTAATCATATGAATTGTCTTCTATCATGCATAAACTGCTCTTTGTCATTTATTTCTGAATTGTTTACTTTAATAGACATTGCCTTATATCAGTCACTAGATGGCACCACATACTACGAAACAAAAAGGGTATCAGACATCAATTGTGCTTCTCACACATTGGTGCTTCAAAACCTCAAAATAATTTCTACCTTTGCTCAGGAAACTCTGGATATTACCAGAATCAAGCACAAAGCTGTCCTGCACCTGCTACTCAGAACACTAGTCAATGGAACAGACAAGTCAACCCACACTCTCAACAGCAGTATGTCAACAGTAGACCTGCACCCGGACCTGTGGGAAGAGGCTACACACCCATGCCACATCCATTCAAACCTGGAAACACCGGGTATAGTAAATGGAATCTGCTCCCAAGTGAACAACTTGATACATCATAAAATGTTTGAAAGAATTTGTGTTTATATGAGTGGTGATCATTTTAGTGTTGTCTGGTTGACACATATGTTTCCAGTTCACAGATAGGACAGCAGCAAGCAAAAAGGCAAGACTCTAGAACCACCACAAACCTTAGACAGAGCAACTACCCTACCTCTTGCAGCAGTGGGAACACACAGAACAAGCCTGTACCCCCAAGTAGCTACTCTGAAATGGGTCAGCAGTCAGCTTATAGACAGGCCAACCCTCCAGAGGCTCTTCATTCCCTGCAGTCTAGACCACCTCCACCAAACACACCTATTCCAGGGCCTCAACAACAAAACACCTCATGGAAATTTAAATCAACCCCTAACACTGGGCCACCAAAACAGATTACAGACACTTATCACACCCAAACTACCTCTCAGCCTCAGGTAAAAATGAAAAAAGAAAAGAAAAATAGTAATCTGTGCTAATTGGAAATCATAGTGTAATGTAGCAAGACCAAGAAATCAGTAGATCATTGTCAACAAAGTGGATATTAAATTGTTTGTGTATTTAATGCAATAGAGAAGCTAAAAATAAAACAAGAAGTACCTCCCATACAAGCTGTAATGAAACATTTTATAATGTTGTTCATTGATAGAGATCAGTGATTTATGCACTTTTGTTTTCTGTGGTGAGAAGACACCGTCTGCGTTTCAGGTCAAACCAGTGATTGAAAACTCCTTACGGATCTTGACTGCTGTTATTGATGGCATGAGACACTGGAGCCAGTTTAAAGACAGAGCCCCTTACCTATTTGAGATTTTTGGTGAGTTGTTTTAAGTGTACTATAACATTGAGTATGTATCTTTACCTTTTGGTAATGTACTAACTCTAACAGACAATATTCTTCCCACAGCTACCCTTGACTCTGCAGTTACAACTGGATCCCATGGAGCTAAGAACTTCCTTATAAGAGATGGGAAAGAGGTTGTGCGATGTGTCTTCTTTGAAAATGTGAGTAAGAACAACTTGCTCTTAAATATTAAATATAGATGTAGCAGGGCTGTCTATAGTTAATCAAAAGAGAACATGAAATCACTTGCTTCATGTTCAATCAAAACAGTTACTGAGTATCCACCTACAAAATTCTAGTCTTGTTCCCAGACACTTCCACCCAAATGTGCGAAAGGTCCGGTGGACCAACGCATCAAACCTGGCCTATATTAAGCCAATAGAAAGATCATAGAAAACTCACAACGCAAGGCCATTTGCTTCACCTTGCATCAATCATCTCCCATTGCACATCCCCCCCATGTGCTTGCACACCGCACGTTTCTGATTCGGCGCTATGCCTTGCAGCAGATTCGCTTAAGTCAAATAATAACAAATACTTTACTCAGTAAACTCACTCCCACTAAGGCCAGGTTTGAGTCGTTGTTATTCCAGGCTTATATGCGCTATGCACAATAGCCTGGGGATGAGGTTCACAAAATCCTAAGGAATCCTTTACTAAAAGTGCTGTTCTTGTCACTTGTAACTATCTGTCCTATTTCCATTAGCTGATCATGATTGATTTAGTGTGTGTATTATAGGATATTGATTATTCTCAGATACCGTTACCCTTTGTCTTGCTTCATCCCCAACAGGAGGTGCAGCTGCCCAGGCTGATTCGTGGTCAGGTCCACCGATGTGTGGGGAACTATGACCGTGCCCGAGACGTTCTTACCTGTGTGTCTGTCAGAGCTGCCCTACCCTCAGAGCAGAGGAATGCCCACGAGTCTGTCAAGGTGTCTGATGCAGAAATGAGGGCACTGGTGAAGTCACTTAGTGAAGTCTGACCCCCAGCAGAATAAACCCATTTGGGATTTATCCTCATTGGTGCAAAAGCTATTTGGCTGTTTATGCTGTGTGAATATATACTGTGGACCAAGAGTTCTTCCCTTTAATGGCATTTGTCTAATATGATTTGTCCAATGATGAGAACATTTATTTGTTATTTTAAGACAGGTCTGAACTGTGTGATTCAAGTGTATAACATACCAACTGTTATTATTGCCTGTAAAGGGTGCCATTTGTATGTTGCATGAGTTTGTGACAAGAAACAAATTAGATTTTTGCAGTTATGAATTTCAGCAGAGCTGTATTACAGCATAACATTATTAATTATTCACATGTTTCTTGGGATATAAAACTGTATTTATTTTTATGTTAAGAGATTGAACCGATGTGTCATTGGGACACAAAATAAAACCTCTTCCTCCTCATTTATGAAACATTTTATTACAAAGAAAATTCACAGAACAGCAAACATTGTTAAGAGGCTAGTTTCAGGAAAAACAAACACATTGATGAGGTAATATCTCAAAATATATCTTTCAAAAAGGGGGCAGTTTAGAATGAAAAGTGAACTCACATACAGTTATTTGTTTATTTACAACAAACATATCACAATGGAAAACCCAATACTTCTACTCTACAAAAACGGAGTTTTACCAGTGCTTAGACTTGACACAGAATGTTTCAACATATTGGCAGAAAAGTCAGGCGCAGTAACCCCAGTCATTCCGACTATCAAGCACAGTATGAGGTCCAATACAAATACCACCAATTTCTTTCCTTGTTTTGTTTTCAAAACATGGCAACATAACCACAATCATTTTCAATATCAGGATTTCTTCCTACTAGTAGGCTATTTTGGCAATAATCAATGAAGTTCAACCCATCATCAAGGAGGATTACACTCACATTTACCGACTGGAATACAGCGTGTAAAAGCGCTCAGATGTGTTGAACTACGGTAGCTGTATAGCTGAAAATTATACAATTTGCATTTGGAACATGGCAGGAATAAAACAATTCTGTTAGGAGGAATGGGTAAGCAAAACAATGAGCCATTAGCTTATCTCAGGAGCTAATTATTTTTTAGCCATGCTTCACACATTTTCTGGATAATGTGTCAACTCAACACTGATAACTGCGGGCTAAGTTCAATTTGTAGCGCTCTCGAGCTCTGCCACTCAGATTCTAAATCACATAGTATGGGCATGCCAGGAATTAATGCATTAGCCGCATGTCGCAACCTTTTAATTCAGCGATTAAAGTGATTTACCTCTTATGATTAATTGGCAAATTCGTCAGGGCATAATTCAACACAAGTACAGCTCTAAGTCATTACCTTCAATCATTAGAAGGCATCAGCTTTTTTCTTCAAGAAAATGTTTTCCAAGTTCAACAAGATCATACCACCATGTACAGAAGCACAACTTGAAACATAGCTACAGAAAAGTACAACATACATAGAGAAAATAACCAAATAAGAACACTTTACACAAGGATATCCACAGTTTTTCGAAAGAAGGTAATAAGGTAAGGTAACCTGATAAATAGGATTTTAGTTACTTGTCTTGGTTATGTTAAAAGGCACAAGTTGGTATGGTCAGAGCAGATTTACTAATCTAGATCAACTGTTTTACTATTAACTAACCCCAACTTAATCTGCATTCTAAACAATGCTGTCTTATCTCCTTGCCTTTGTAGTCCTGAAGTAGTCCTGAATTATAGTGTATAGTATTTTGTGGAGTAAAAATCAAAAAGAAAAAAATACTTGGGTAAACAAGACAATCATATTAACACTAGGACTTCTGGAAAAGGTTGACAAAAGGATGCTATATCATCCCAAAGATAAAATGTAAAACAATTGCTTCCACATTGCTTTGAAACTTTACTTTCAGACAATTATTTTGTGATGATGCAGTCACTTATTGAGAAAAGACAAGATATTAATTTGTCTTGAAGGCAGGTCAGATGCTGTATGTACAGTATGATTCACCTCCTTGACGTGTCTTCAACGTCTTAAATATTGGAATTGTTCCTGTCTGATGGTTCACTGCTTTGTTACAAGACGTGCTGAAATGGAAAACATCTTTGTCCCCTCCACCCGTCCTGAAGGTGAAAGCCTCCAGGGGTGAAATTTCATTGTATGATATACGTCCATCATCTCTACGGCCACAGCATTATTTGATGCTGAACTAGAACTGCATCTGGAACCAGAATCTTACAGTGCCTTCTGAAAGTATTCAGACCCCTTCACTTTCTCCACATTTTGTTGTGTTACAGACTCAATTTAAAATGGATTATATTATAAGAATTTGCCATCAATCCACACACAATACCCCAGAATGACGAAGTGAAAACAGGTTTTTAGAAATTTCAGTGAATTTATTAAAATTGAAATACAGAAATAGATCATGTACATAAATATTCAGACCCTTTGCTATGAGACTCTTAAAATCAGCTAAAATGCAAAAATGTCATCAACAAATCACTCAATAAGTTGAATTGAGTCCATCTTAATCTCTTCAAATCTTTGTTTTTATAGGGTCTTTGATTTGCATAGGAATCAATGTAGATTAGGATGTCACTACCAACTCAGCAAATGTCATAGTTTTTTCTTGATCCTGACAAACTCCCCAGTCCCTGCCAGTAACAAACATACCCATAACTTGATACAGCTACCACTATTCTTCACACAAGAGATGGTGCAGAAACTGCATTGCATGTGCTGGATCTGCACCAAACTTAATGCTTTGTAGTAAAACCAAATAAACACATTTCCAGCCACTTTCTTTACTGTATCACTTGAATTCATTGTTGCAAACACAATTATGGATATGAGATTATTTTACATTAAGGGATTCTTTTTGACCACTTGGTTATAGACCAATTTTGTAGAGTGACTGAGATGATGTTGTCCCATCGACTGTGCTTTTTCCTCTCCACCATTCAACTTTGTCAATTTTTGTAAGTCTCCCCAGGCCTCAGGGTCGCATTCCTGGGCAGTTTTGTTCCTCTCCATTTGCTCAGTTTGTAATGACAACCTGATCCACACAGTGTGTAATTGATTCCTATGCAGAGACCCTATAAAAACAAAGATATTAATTCCAAAATTACATGAACTATTATCCTTGCATTAAGATGGACTCAATTCAACTTATTGAATGATTTGTTGATGACATTTTTGATTTTAGCTAATTTTAAGAGTCATACCAAAGGGTCTGAATACTTATGTACATGAGGTATTTCTGTATTTCAATTTTAATACATTTACTGACATTTCTAAAAACCTGTTTTCACTTTGTCATTCTGGGGTATTGTGTATGGATTGATGGCAAATTCTTTAATTTAATCCATTTTAAGTTGAGTCTATAACACAACAAAATGTGGAAAAAGTGAAGGGGTCTGAATACTTTCCAAAGGCACTGTATATGTACAATCCAAACTCCACCGCCCTGTGGAATCCATGGATTCTTGGGACCCCACTGTTGAGATCTGTTGGGTCTCTGTCCATCTTCATGTCTATTCTGATCCTCATCTTGTTTTAATCATCTTGTTGGTTTTTAATGTTGATCCATTGAAGCACATTGACAGAAATGTGTCGACATCCTTTGCTACCATTGTAGAAATCTATCATGTCAGTTAATCTCATGCCTTCCTTGATCTTTTGGAAGATTCCACTTTTCCACTTTTTTTCATGCAAACAACTCCCTGACTACTTTGGAATGTTATACTTGACCACTCTGTTCCCCCACATTAACACGTTTACGTTTGTTGCCATGGAGCCATATCATATAGTATATTCTTGAACCTCTGTTGTTAATGTTTTACTCATGATAGCAATGTCTATGTTCTGCATACCATTTGAATAGAGGTTATTAGTCATTGTGTCTTTTTCCTTTCAGAAAAGATACCAAATATCAAAGAAGTCTGACCAGTAAAAAGTTCACAAATTGACAAGAAGGGTGACTTATTAGTGAAATGACATAATATAGTGAATTAAAGTTTGACGTTGGTTAAAAACAAAACAAAACAAAAACAAGTTCCATTCAATTGGATCAATCAAATCAAAGAAACTGTTTTTTCAGTATATAAGTGGGCAGGGCCTTTCAAATGGCATCCTGTTGAAAAGGAGATGCGGGGGTTCCTCCATGACATCAAACAGGGAAGTAGGGAGTTGGGAGAGTCTTCGAGAGACTGGGGATTAGTTGTTGCACTATAAGAGAGTGGGTAGAGGGGTAGGGGACAGCTGCTCCTTTGGTGCATATTTGGCAAAGAAGGGCAGGAAGAGAGTGAGCATCACACCAACGATGGCCAGCATGTAGCCCCAGCCAATCTGGCACTCCCCGGCATAGTAGATGTCTGAGTCTCCGCAGAAGGACCGCACCAGGGTGGAGTTGAGACCGAAGGGATACACCAGCAGCCCAGAGCCCATGATGAACACTGCAGGAGAGACATAGGAAACACAGGTTACATTTACAAGTGCTCTAGGTTGTCATACTTTGCAAGCCATTAAAATGTAAAAAATACTGTAGGGTGTTATTTGGTTGTGTTTTTAATTCTAGAGAAAGCACATTTGAAACATTCACCTTTCTTTTATTACTACAAAATGATGTATAACTCCACAGACTGGCTTTACTCTCTCATACGGTCATTTCAATAATCACACCTTCAACGGAGCTAAATCCAGCTACCGGAGTCACTCGTGTTCCTATTAACTCATGACCACTTGGTGGCAGTAGATGTTCTACATTATGAGCAGACACCTCAAAGACACAGTCAAGAGAGTCATTTAGGAGCCTTTGGCACTATCTCTAGTTGCACCCTGAATGGATCAAATAAGAAAATAAATCATGATTGAGATAGTCTCACAGGGCAGGATGTGAAGCTTTTTATATATTAAAAAGGAGCACTGATGGCTGTTGATTGGCAGGCCCTGCTAATGCAAAGTGAATCCTGTCTACAAAAACCATTAGCACTCCTCATCACAAAACTGGCAACCCCAAGAAAAGAGCCTGCTTATGCAGTGCTCACCTTTCCCAGACAGTATCACATCCTCAGTGCCCATGCAGCAAGCGAGTGGCTCAGTTTTACAAATTGAGTCAAGTCTGCCAGTGCTGGCAAGCAGCGAAAATTGACTTGCAGGGTACTGGGTGGGGTATTGAAGGCTATGGATTTCGATGGTGAGCCTAAGCCATCCACAGTTGTCTATGAAACACAGCATATCATTTTTTTTCCTCTGTATATTCTACAAGAAATGTACTAATTTCAAGGACAGTGTTGCATAGAATGTAATAGCGGAGTGTGAGATAAGTCAATAAGGATACAAATATCAAATGATTGCCTTCTGCAATGATTAGGATTTTTTTATAGAGTCATCGGTGAGCTATATATTTTGAAACGCAAGAGATTTCAAACTTCCTGGTTGGTGTTTGAGCACTCTGAGAAACAGAATGATAAGAGAGGACAAAAACAGAAAGATTTGGCAAAAAAGGAATCAGAGGAAATGGAACAGGGAGAGAGAGAGAGAGAGAAAGAGAGAGAGAGAAGGCAGAGAAACAGATAGAAGGGGCAGAGGAGTGTGTGTGTGTGTGTGTGTATGTGTGTGTGTGTGTGTGTGTGTGTGTGTGTGAGCGAGAAAGTGTGTATGCGTGTGTGCGTATGTGTGTGTAGTCCAGGCCAGTGTGTCCTAGCATCACCTCATTCCATAGGGCTCTTTGAGGCTGAGGCTGTACCCCCAGCCCGCTGCTCAGACCTGCTCTCAGCATGGCCTCGTGTTTATCTGCAGGGGCCCGGCTCCTCAAAGCCGCTCCCTAATGACACTTTAATGGCCTTCTCTATCAAACTATCATTGGCTTTGTGGAAGGTGCACACAGACACAGGCAGGGCTCCCTTTCAAGGCCCTTTAATCCTACACTGGGGTGACAGCATTCACAGCCTGCCTCCGCTGAAACCCAAATGGATAAATAATGAACAACACTCCAAATCTCCAATAATCAATGCAGAAATTAAATCAACCACGACGCAGACTTGAACGAGTGGCAGGAGATCCCTGAGCGCAGGGTTTCATCGACAGAGGCAGAAGAGGGTATACAGTGCAATTGTTGTCTGCATCAGATAAGCGCTGTGCCTCAGGTCGATATGATCTCTGCAGACTGCATAGCTCTGTTAATGGGAACAGACTTATCAAGAGCGTACAAGTCTACAGAAGTCGTATCAGCAGCTGAACACTGCACACACTCCACATGGATTCAGTCTAGACTACAGTATGAAGTAAATTCTGTAGGAATACTGGAGAGATTCAATCATATCATTTGCCTATGGATTTTGAATTCCTATGGAATTGCAGTTTTTCAGGACTACATGTATTGGTGTTGACTTGTGTTCAACCTTGAGTAAAACACTATGGACACGGTCGGGTGAACTCAATCTCATGAATATAGAAGCTTTTCAAAGCCTATGGGGTGACAAATGACATGATGATGGCATGCAGTGAAACTGCTTATGGTAACCTTCCAGCATTCATTACTCTGGCCTCCAGGAGAAGTGTACTCTCTACTCATATGATATGGCATATTGAATGTCCCATGTTTTATTGACATGTTAGAGGGAGATAAAGGAGGTCTGATTATAAAGAGCAAACTCAAGTTATTCTGCAGGAGGGCCTGGGAGTGTTGCTGAGTTCACCTGAATGCAAAATGCCCACAACGGCTGGTAACACCTAAGTTACTGAAACAGGAAAAATCTGTGTAGCTCATGAGCCACAAATGACTATTGAGATGACTTATACAGTACAGTATACTAGTCTACTGTTACAATTTCCAGGCACCAAGTATTATCTAAACTAACAGTGATAATTTGGATGTGTGTCTCAGGCTGGCCAACCAATGCCTATTCATCAGGACGGGGGACTCTTAAAGCCACACTTGGGCGGCAGGTACAGCACTAATAAACGCAGTTAGCCATGAGGAAGTGCCGTTAAAACGCAATTACAGGGAGTTTAAAGAGCCGTCTCCACAATAGCTGCAGGGCAGTAAAAAGCATTCAGCACACAAACCATCTCCTTCCTGCCTCCTATTAGACACAGTTTACTGGACTTCCTGGGCTTCTCAACACAGTGCATTGTGGGGGATCAAGGAGTGGCAATGGAGTGATGTGGGGAGAGTGATTATCCAACACTAATCAGGTGGGACTGGAGAGCAGGGAGTCCATCAGGACACATAATGGCAAAGAGATAGACAGAGGTAACAATGGGGAAAGTCTAGTTTAGGTCAGCCAGAGGCTAATGTGTCTCAGTTTCATATATATAGGTCTATAGTACGTGCGCACACACACACACACACACACACACACACACACACACACACACACACACACACACACACACACACACACACACACACACACACACACACACACTTCATGTTGGTTTAAGAGGATTGACTCCCGTACACACAAACACACGTAAACACATGCAAACACAGGTCACAAAGGAAGGCAAAGTCATAATTGTATACCTTGGGGTAGGTCCATCACTGCCACTCTCTTTATCAGCTGTGTACATGTGTGTATGTGTGTGTGTTTGTGTGTGTGCGCACACTTGTGTGTGGTAGCAAAGATTGCACTGAAAGGCTAACTGCACTCATACCCCCACTACCAACAGATCAGATACTGTACAGTCACCTAGTGATCACGTCTCCTTACAATACAACCTGTGTCTATTCCTTCATCATTCCCTCCTCAGGTCAGCCTCATTATCACCCTGGATCCTAATGAAACTGTACAGTAGAGCAGATGAGAAATGAGCAAGTATAAACATTGAAAAATCACTGCTGATGGCTTTACTGCAGCCCCAATATAAATATGCATCACATAGGGATATTACTTAAAGGCTTAACAGAGACAAATGGTGAAGCCACATCAGTTACTGCTTCTCTATTGCTGTCTTGCTGAATACAACAACAGCACAATCAACATGAAGTTAATGATAGTAAATCACCAGCAAAAACATATGCCTCTCAATTCAGCAACATACAGTGCTGCTTGAAAGTTTGTGAACCCTACAGGGATGGTCATTATTTTTGTTTAAAATATTAAAATTAACTTATAAAATCTTTATCTAAACCCCAATTCTTAATAAAGACATTCCAAATCAAGGACAGAAACAAAAAAATGAGATAAAAGTGGTTTATTTAACAAAAACTCAGATTTCATGTGTGCAAAAATATGTGAACCTCTTCAGTCCATAACTTTTGGCACCTCCATTAGCAGCGATAACTTGGAGTAAACGTCTTGTATAGCCACTAATCAGTCTCTGACATCTGTTTTGAAGGATTTGCCCACTCCTCCTTACATAACTCAGCCAATTGTGTGAGGTTTGAGGGGTGTCTGGCATGAACTGCCCGCTTCTGGTCCTTCCACAGCATCTCAATTGGATTTAGGTCAGAACTTTGACTTGGCCAATCCAAAACACAAGTCTTCTTTCTCCTGAGCCATTCTTTGGTAGATTTGCTTGAATGCTTTGGGTCGTTGTCTTGTTGGAAGACCCATTTTCAGGCCAGCTTTAGCTCCTTGACTGATGGCTTGACGTTCTATTCAAGAATCTCCTGATATACCTCAGAATTCATGGTTCGCTTACTGATGTGGAGTCGTCCAGGTCCAGAGGAGGAAAAGCAGCCCCAGATCTTGACATTCCCACCACCATGCTTGACTGTTGGGATAAGGTTCTTTTGGTGGTAGGCAGTGTTGGGTTTTCGCCAAACATAGTGGTTTTGATTGTGATCAAAAAGGTCAATTTTGGACTCATCTGTCCAGGTGGTCTCTGGCAAAGTTAAGACGGGCAATTTGGTTCTTTTTTGACAGCAGAAGCTTCTTCCTAACAACCGTCCCATGAAAGCCATTTCGACTCAATGTTCTTCTTATTGTTGAAGCATGCACAGTTACCTGAGATGCAGCAAGGGAGGTCTGCAAATCTCTAGATATTATGTTTGGGTTGGATTTTACCTGATTTATTATTTTTCTTGTGGCTCTTGGGGATATTTTGGAAGGGTGTCCACTTCTTGGCCGAGTTGCTGTCATGCTAAATGCTCTCCCTTTGTAAATTATTTGCTTCACAGAGGACTGATGGAGCTCAAATATTGTTGAGATGAATTTATAGCCTTCCCCAGACTGATGTGCTCTCTCTATCCTCTTCCTGATATCCTCTGAGATCTCCTTTCCTCTCGGGCATGGAGTGTTTTGCATTCACCTGTATGGGTAACACAAAACTGACCAGGTTTCTTATCTCTATTTATCAGAGTCCCGCCCAAACCCTTTCCTAAAGATCTCTCATTTGATTGGTTCATTTGCTACCCAATTATTTACCCACCTGATTCTACTTACCTACTTGATTTAACCAATACAACTTGGGGTTCACTTATTTTTGCACCTGCACTAATTTCTTTATAATTTAGTTTTTCTACAACACACATGATTTCCTCTAAACCAACATATGGAATTGGTAAATATAAACCTGTAATATCAGATAAAAAAGACTGGTTCTGATTAAATAAAGATTTCATGGTAAAAACTAAAAGAATCTATAATTGCACAAGGGGTTCACATACTTTCAAGCAGTACTGTATGCTGTTTGAGCATATTTTATGAGTCTGCCCAAATAGATTAAGTTTCTCAGACTAATATTTCTTCTGTGGTTGCGGTACTGACAGGGTTATCCTTGAAGTTTGAAATCCTTGAAAAACAGTCTTTGAATGTTCACAATTGGGATAATTGTTCATGACCGACTACTTGTATGCGTGCACATAAATGGACTCCATCTGGTTTCAAGTGCACTCAGACTCTGCCAGCGATGTGTTGACAAATGCCATATTGTTGTACATTGTTCATCAACATTTGAGCCCATGTTCACAGGTAGCTGCTGGTAGTCTGTTTGAGAGAGTGAGAGTGTGTGTGTGTGTACTTGCAGAGAGCAGTAGAAAGATGAGGAAGAGAGAGCAGAGGCGAGGTCAGTATGTGTGTGAGTCATGCTTGATTCTCTTCTCTCTCCTCTCGTCCCTTGACTGCTCACCTTTCTCAATAAACTAGTGAGATGCTAGAGTTGCACTAGAAGATGACACTGAATTACACAGCCGTGAGAATGAGAAATGATTGAATACGTTTCTATACAGGTCTGGAGGAGAACTTGTCGGCCCCTGGCCTGTCCCTAGAGTTATGTGTGTGATGAGGTAGCGTCCATGCGTGACAGTGCATTAACTCATGGCTGGGCACCGCAGCTCTCTGTATAGTTACAATCACACAGAGCTGACGGAGGGAGGTCCCCATACTCTCTCACTGGGTCAGGCTCAGATAGGGCTACACAGGGCCTGGGAGCTCTTAAAGAGAGGAAAATACATTACTTAAATATTTACCTTGATATAACAATACACCTTCGAAATTGTGCTTACATTCTGATATGAGGTGGATGCTAAATTGAAGTTTATGCACAAACATCCATTAAAACATCCTTATTTTAGAAGGATATTTTCTCTTTTTCGGACCATTCTCTGTAAACCCTAGAGATGGTTGTGCGTGAAAATCCCAGTAGATCAGCAGTTTCTGAAATACTCAGACCAGCCCATCTGGCACCAACAACCATGCCACGTTCAAACTCACTTAAATCACCTTTCTTCCCCATTCAGATGCTCGGTTTGAACTTCAGCAGGTCGTCTTGACCATGTCTACATGCCTAAATGCATTGAGTTGCTGCCATGTGACTGGCTGATTAGATATTTGCATTAACGAGCAGTTGAACAGGTGTACCTAACTAAGTGGCCAGTGAGTGTATATATCATGTAATAATATAGCCTCTGTACTTCCGTTCTATATCTTTGGGTAAAACTCTGTAAATGACTATTATTTTGAGGTAGGCATGCCTTTGGATGAATTACTGTATGGAGATGAGAACATGAGCCCATGGCAGACGACCTTATTTGTTGTGTTTGTAGAACAGCAGGGAACTGACCCTTGAAGCTGAGGGTTAATGTGACAGTGAGCTCTGACAGCGAGGAGGAGTGTGTCTGTGGCCTAGCCAGTCTCAGTGGATCTGGCCATCCTGTATGTCCTCCACGTACCTTCAGGGGGCTTAATTAGAACCCATCCTGCGGGCCTGCAGGACCATTCATTATAACGCCAAGACTTCTGCTTTGGATCAAACTTTATTACCTCCAAATGCTGACTGCAATAACTCAGTTAGCAGTGAGGAAATTTGGCGGTGTGATTGGATTAGAGATTGATGGCTCCCTGTATGTCCAGGTCTAATCCCTGGTCCAAGCCAAAGCTGCTGTCATTAGTCTGGCCTGTTCCCTCTGGCTCTATCTGTTAACCACTACCTCCTTCCCATCATTACTGTCACTCAAGCCCTGCTGGGACTCGCACTCTTGTCTGTCCATGTCCCACTACTAGGTCTATGCTAGGTGGAGTGCTACTCTATCTATGCACACTAGACACAGCCAACAATTATGAATAAAAAGAATACACAAGGTTTAAAACACTGGTGTGAATCGGAGGGCAAACTTAGGTCATAGAAGAATAGCCCCAGGCCAAGAGAAAATATTGACAGCTTCCAGCCTCTCAGACTCTGTGTTTAAGGGCTTTAAGGGCAAGGCTTTGACAGCACTGTATGCCACTTAATGCCAGCACACTGACAAGAGGGCAGAGTATGATATTCCTTTCAGACAAAGAGAGACTGGATGGATTGGCAGTTACTCATCCTCAACCCCTTACATCCATTTCAGTAAAGGGAGAGAGAGGAGAAGAGAGTGCATTTCAATATGACGACCAATGTTGTCCTGCTCATCTCTTCTGACCTACCGTACCAGACTATCCACTGGGAACCATGGGCTCAGATATCAGACACAAAGCCTCTCCATGGATGCAGGATGTTCCTGGAATCATGTGTGTCACTCCCTCCAGGTGCTTTGTTTCATTCTTGAAAGGAACTTTCCATTTGGCCACTGTCCCAATTGGGATTCTATCTACTACCGTGCACTAATATGACATGGAACATATACATAATATGTTGTTGTCTCCAAACATAAGCCTTACCTAGCCACATACCTAAGTGTCATAGTAACTGAACAACAAAGACATCTCTTCAACATGCTTGAAAAACACATTGTTATTTTTATTCTATTTTTATTTTTATTCTTCCACCAGAGCAGAGCAGTGGCTGTTTCCAGGCAAATATTTGGGACCTAGTGTGAAAAAACGCCATAAATGTATAATAAATCTTTATTTGCCAACACAGCTCTCATTTGTTTGTCTTGCTTGCGCTGTTTGTCAGTGATGAAACACAGTGACAAGAAACATATGCTGTAGGCCCTGGAAATATTGCGAAATATTGTTTAATTACAGTTGCAGCCTCATAGCCATACATCAAAACTGTTTTTCTGAGGGTGCTTTCTTTCTGGTCATTCTTTTTCCTGTTGTCTACCTCTTCCCTTTGCGTTGATTAACAGATGCTGTGCATACAGGACAGGTGTTTTGATCTTGCCCAAGCATATCTCTATGCTTATTACTACAAGGACATAGTAACTATCATTAGAGTATGTGGCAACATAAGTGGTTTTTGCCTATGGTTATATCTATTTATATAAAAATGATCAGTTTGTGGTTTTAGTGTGATTGCTTGTGTATGGACGTGTGTGTGTGTGTGTGTGTGTGTGTGTTCCAGTCCAGTCATTTCCTACCATTTCCTCCCATAAACCTCTATAATGAAAGCAGAAGGGGTGGCAGTGGGGATACTGGTGTCTCTTGAAAATTGCTTTTCATTGCCCGCATACAGAACATATTTCCATTTCCCTCTTCAGGTTGCGGGTGATAGCTATGGATGACCTCTCTCCCCCTGGTCTGGAAGAGATGGAGGAGAGTGGCCGAGACCGTCCACCATCACATTAAAGCAATGGGCGTGACTGTGCAGAGTATTAAGTAGACTGTAGAGAGGTGACTTCGCTTTGCCAGTATACCTTCCATTAATATGTGTCTGGATTCTTTATTTGTTTGGGGTGGGGTGGGGGGTGGGGGGCTATAGGATGAGCAAAGGAGTGCTGTGTATGTAGGACAATTCAATAATCTCTATGGCAGTAGGGGGATATTGTCCGAAAGTCTAAGTGACATTGACAGTGAGCACACCACAGATTAAGTCATGGACGTGACCCCTTGAAATATATTGTGAAGGTGGCCACCGATCCGTGAGAGATTTGCTTGAGTTTTTATCCAAATCTGTATTCCTCTCTAAACAGGCCTCAGTGTGCTCAGGGAGTTAAAGTTTGGTATGTAAATTAAACTTTTTCTGCTTGCAGCTGAATTGGGTTTGCATTGAGTGGGTGTGTTTCAGGTAGTCAGCTGGGGCTGGAGCAGGGGTATAAAACAGCAGGGACTACATCTTAATGTGATGAGCTGTGTTGCAGTCTCAGTCTGCACAAGCCATGTTGATAATTAAGCACAGTGTTCCTTTGGGAAATTATGCTAATGGTCTTCCAGAATCACCTCAATTCCTAGAAATGCTTGACTAGAGGTGATCATGCCCTCAGTGGCAACTAAAAGCATTCCCTGTGAATCCTTAAAGCTGGGGGAGAGAGAGCAGAATACTTTGTGGCTGTACTCGATGTGGAGAGGTAAATAGAATTGGATGTTTTTAGGCTAGAGCTCCTTAGAGGGAAAAACAAAAGCAGGGAGTCTCTCCCCCCAGACAGAAGTGTAAAGATAGTCATTGTGCAGACAGAGAGAGAGAGAGAGAAAGAGAGAGAGAGAGAGAGAGAGAGAGAGAGAGAGAGATTTAGTCCTCTGTTGGCTTAGAGAACAGACGTGAGGGTGGGGACAAGAATTATGATTCTAAAGGACTGAAGCGAACAATGGTTGCTTCAACTTTAAACAGATAAAGAAGAACAGAGAAAATAAGATCTTCTGAAAAATTCAATTTGTTGGACCTAACCTGCTGTTTAAGCAGCACAAAGAGGTTAGACAGACAACGGAAGCGTGCTCAGAATGGATAGAACATGTTTTCACTGAACTGGAATTGCCTGTCTAAGACTACAGTATGTGAAATGGGTTTGTAAAAAGGTGATTACACAGGTGACTCTGTGGATTGTTGCCTTCTCTGCTAAATGGGAAAAACCTGTTGACCTTGGGAGATAGTCAAAGAGAGATAAAGAGAGAGAGAAGGGAAAAGAGAGAAGAATAGAGGGGAAAGAGAGAGGGTAAATGAAAAGACATTGAAAGGAGAGAGATTAGAGGGGCAATAAAATTGCCCAGCAGCAGAGTGGGCATGGCTATCGAGGGCACAGCAGTAGTGGTCAATCAGAGAGTCTTGTCTTAATGGGCTTGTGTTATCACAGTGATTACAACTGCTTTCTACTTATAATGACGTGGACTGTATGTGTGGTCAAGACAGCCTGGACGCACTTACCTCAAACATGTACAATGTGCCTCCTCTTTTTCATTGTAAAATTACCGACAGAAAGAGCAACGGGAGTGGAGGGAGTGAAGAAAGAAGGAAGGAAAGAAAGAAAGATGTCCATATCTCCAGCAAAGCCAGTAAGGATGATAGAGGAGTAGGCTTATAGAATCACTCACTGTATGAATCACTGATCCAAATGAATATTCATAGACGGTTACATAAATAAAAATCTATATGAACTGACAAGACGACAGAGGAACTCTCTATTTATAACTCTTCATTCTCTATAGAATACAAAGTACATTCTTATTGTCTCTGCTGGCTGTCAGTGACATGCCTGTGTGTCAATACCATCACACATGAACTGTGTTCCTTCCTCACTGGGAGAAGGAAAGCTTTGTCTGCACTGCAGTGCTTCACAAACAAGTCAGCAAAAGTGTCTTCCGGTATGCATTATCTAGAATGTTCTAATGCTAACATTGATCCTATACTATACGACACCACAGCAAATAAATACATTAGATGAAACGTAGAAACAACACATCCCCTGTATAAGACAAAGACTGGCACAATCATTATATTTCAGTGCACCTCACTTGTGCATGCCCGTGTTTCTGAAGAAGCAGTCTATGGAAATGTCTCTCCTGGAAGCATTCAAGTGACAACACGTGAATCTCTGTGCCGCATCTAATCTATCATCTTAATTACTTTCATTTCCATATCTCCATCCATGTTTTAATGTCTCAAATTAATTTACACGTCAGACAAATTGGTTGTCCTTGACTTGCGTATCCCTTGTGTGGCAGACAACACAGGTTTAGCTCAGTGTTATTTATACCGTACACCCAAACCGCAGTTAATCAGTCAATCAATTCATCCATCGCATGTTCGAGATTGAATCTGCATTGGAAACAAAGTAGTTCACATGAATCATTGTGAGAATCATCAGCGTACATGAGAGGAAACAGCAATGAGATTGAATAAATTAATTCACTTTATGACTTTGCATGACTTTCCTCCCTAAGGGGGCCCGCAGTGCATGCTGGACATGACCCCAGCTGAGCAGTGGTTGGTGGAGGAGTAGCCAGCTGAGCAGTGGTTGGTGGAGGAGTAGCCAGCTGAGATGTGGTTGGTGGAGGAGTAGCCAGCTGAGCAGTGGTTGGTGGAGGAGTAGCCAGCTGAGCAGTGGTTGGTGGAGGAGTAGCCAGCTGAGCAGTGGTTGGTGGAGGAGTAGCCAGCTGAGCAGTGGTTGGTGGAGGAGTAGCCAGCTGAGCAGTGGTTGGTGGAGGAGTAGCCAGCTGAGCAGTGGTTGGTGGAGGAGTAGCCAGCTGAGCAGTGGTTGGTGGAGGAGTAGCCAGCTGAGCAGTGGTTGGTGGAGGAGTAGCCAGCTGAGCAGTGGTTGGTGGAGGAGTAGCCAGCTGAGATGTGCAGTGTGACAGTGTTACTCCTGTTTAGACTAAGGTGAGATGTTGAGACCTGAGCTTCTGTCTCTGTACTGTGTATGGTTGGTTGCTTCAGGTGTGTGTGTGTGTGTGTGTGTGTGTGTGTGTGTACGCCTGTGTGTGTGACAGTGACATTGTGGCTTAAGGGACAGCTTGGGTCCCGAGGCTGAGTCCTCGTGCCAGCTGTCCTCTGGGCTTATTGGGTCTCCTGGTGTCCCTGGGGGGATGGAGTGTGAACATGTCAGCTGTAAACAGGACATTGCCTTCACAACACTCTCATATTAAGCTGCATGTGCATCAAGGCGTTCCTCAGCGATGCTCCACACAGGTGAACTCATTGTGCCATACAATGTGTTTACCTTAGACTGTATGTAGTACATTTGTTATGGCACAGGCACAGAGCAGTCATCTGCTTTTGTTTCATCAAATGTATACAGGGACCATGAACCATCCTTGATATTTCAAAAGACTGTTTTCAAAATTACTTTCCATTGCATTCACTGGACGTATAAGGGATCTGAGCATTATGTTCTCAAGAACAAAGCGTCTGCTTCCCATTGGCTGCTCTCTACAGTGGACTGAGACAAAAGAGATCAGGAGAGGCACCTGAGCGCAGGAACTAGGTGTGAGCTCCCATTAATCAGTCTGCAAGTGTGTGTGTGTGTGTGTGTGTGTGTGTGTGTGTGTGTATATCTGTGCCTGCATCTGTTTGCGTCCATATATGTATCTGCTTGTGTGTGTGTGTGTGTGTGTGTGTGTGTGTGTGTGTGATAGCATGTAGTGGGGGATGATGTCAAGTGTAGCCGGGGGCAGCGTAATGAATTCCTCCTAGAGACAGGGGGCCCCACTGTGCTGCTGTAATGAAGCTGGGACCCGCGGTGACTCCTGACCCACTGGTATTAAAGTGAAATGAAAACCATTACCTTCAGCCTTCACCTAACCAGTAGACCTGGGGAGGAGGGGCCCTGAGGGGGGTGGAGGTGGACCAGCAGGGGACCAGCCTGGACCCTCCATAAATAACATCTCCGTCAATGCCAGGCTGCAGACTGGAGTAATGTATGTATGTATGTATGTATGTATGTATGTATGTATGTATGTATGTATGTATGTGTCTGGAGGGGCCACCTGAACCTTAGTCTCACCCAGAAGGACATGAGCGATGGTAACAACATATACAGTACACACACACACACACGTGCAGACATTGGAGACAGAAAACAATAAGAGGCTTTTGACTTGATTCTCTGCAATTGATGTTCTCTGAGCTAGGTTTATTAGCAGGATGTTTAGACACATACAGGGTCTAGCACTCTCATCCCTCTTTTACTGTTCGCTGGTCCCTCAAATTGGACACACACAGGATTCTGCATACTTGATCACTAGATCTCTGGGATCAATCCAATTTCATTAAAAGAGCCTGATAGCTCAACTATTTGATAAAGAAACAGACATCATCCCTGCAGACACACTCCTCTCCCCTCCTCTCTCCTCTCCTGTCTTCTCCTCCCCAACACTCCTCTCCCCTCCTCTCTTCTCTTCTCCCGTCCCTCCTCTCCTCCCATGGTTAAGCACTGCTGTAAATGAGCAGGAGAAAGCGTATGGCTTTGATAAGCGTCTCCCCCAATTCTCCCTCCTTCTGTCACCTCCCCTCCACCCCTGCATATGGTGGCCTGTGCCCTCCTGCTGATGAGCATGCTGTCACACACACACACACACACACACACACAAACACACACACACGCACACACGCACACCTTGTACACACGCCTAATGACAGCTCTTAAAGGCTACCAGTGCTAATGGGGTCTCAAGGGACCCACCCCTCCATCTCATTGGACAAACAGGTCGATGAGAACCCTGCCATGGCGTCAAGACACCTGGTTGTCCCCAGCAACGGTAGAATATTAAAGAGACCCCCCCCACCTCCCTCCTCCACTTTCCCCACCCCCTCATCGCTCCCCCTCTCCAGA
Source organism: Argentina silus (assembly GCF_951799395.1). Taxonomy (NCBI): domain Eukaryota; kingdom Metazoa; phylum Chordata; class Actinopteri; order Argentiniformes; family Argentinidae; genus Argentina; species Argentina silus. Next base: position 9,188,577 of record NC_139656.1, on the reverse strand, counting down.
GGTGGAATGGAAAATTGAATCCTGCTTTGTGATGGAAGAGAGACTGGGGGATCCTCTAGGGATTCTGTAACATGGCAGGAGGATATCCGGATCTTTCATGACACTTCCCTGCTCTTCTAATGAGACCTCCTGAAACAAAGGACATATATCAATACTATGGATCAGCTTCCTTTCCTCGTCTCCTCTCCTTCTGGGCTCATGACGGGAGAAACGACTGAATCAGTGGAGGCTGGGTGAAGGTAGAAATCGGAGGACGAGATTATTATAATGCATGGAATGGAATGAAATCTTCAGATGTCTGCCTCCACCAGCTTCCCCTGGACTAGATAGGTTGTCAGGCTCTAACCACATTGGTTCCACCGATCATGTTCTATAAGTGTTCATGAATACAGGGAGAGAGGAGGAAGCGATTCAATCCTATTGAGACTCAGCCAAAGACTGATATAAGCAGTGTAGCCTCTTTCCTTGTCTACACATTCCCTGGTTCAACTACCATAGATGAAAGCATTGACCTCACAGTCTATTTGCTGGTGCCATGGGGTCAGCTCTGATCAGCTGGTTCTCACACTCATTACCCTGTGTGTGGCGTGGTCACCTCTGACCCCCCTTGGCTACGACCTCTGGGTAACCAGGGGCTGGCTCCCATGTAGGTATGCCCCCTCCCATGCTGGTCAACACACAGGGGGCTTGGGTTAGGGTGACCCCTGAACTATGACCCTGTCCATTCAGGGGGTGGTCTCTGAGCTTTAATCAAACACAGTGACGGATGTGAATGTGTTGAGGGACTTGTTCCTCCATCTCAGCATCCATTACATCCACACTGACAGCCTGAGAGCAGCGGGTTGGTTTGTCTTGTTGGAATTCGCCCCTCATTGATTCACTCTTAATCACTGCAATCACAACTCTATAACAGCAGATAGGGATCACTCAGAAACAACACAACTAAATGGCCCTGGCTACAAGTATGCTGCTCTCTTCTTACTTTGCTGCAGTGAAAGAGATTTGACTCTTGAAAAGGAGAACTCAGTGACCAGTTTTGGTGATAGGAGGAGGTAAATCAGCTGCCATGAGGTCTTCTCTTGATGTTATGTATCCATTGTGTGTGTGTGTGTGTGTGTGTGTGTGTGTGTGTCTGTGTGTGTGTATACACACGTGTGCATGCGTGAGAGGCAGATAGTTCCGATATGTAATTTCCTATCCTCTCCTCTCTCCTTGAGGGACTTCAGATGAGCGATCTTTCATGAGGCGGAAGAAAATATCAAATCAGCCCTGGGAGATGAGGTCAGAGAGGTGAGGAGGGTGAATGGGGGGTAATGGTGTGGAACAAACAGACAAATACCCCTCACTTTCCAGGAAAACAAGCAGAGCCTAAAGGGGTGTTTACCCAACAGTCAATGTCAATGTTCCAGGCTGTGTCTGACCATAGTCTGGCTTAAATTGGCCAATATGCACTGTTAGTTTTATTCTGTTTGTGGCGGAGTGCAACGGAGTGCAGACAGCTGTACACTTGCTGGCCTCCGCTCTGGCCTGGCTAGCGGGCAGCCCGGCTAGCTACCGAGGGAGTCACTATTAAGAGCTATCAGCAGAGAGCGGCAGGTCGGTCTAAATGGATCTGCTATCTCCCAGAGAGCTGTGCAGGTTTCAGCAGCCTAGCTTATTGAACGCCTCAGAGGAGGAGGAGGCCTGGCTGGAGCACAGCAGCTGTGAGGCTGTCCTCAAATATTTCATATATACACACACACACACACACACACACACGCACACACACGCACACGCACACACACACACACATGCACACACACACAAATGAAGAGTTGCAGAATGATCAAATAATATTCTCATGGACACATTCACTTTCTTGTACACACCTACACACTAATGGTCTCAGCTACTGGCACTTACAGGACCACTGGTGAGACAGATGAATAAACCAGTGGAGTGATGGGGTCACATGGGGTCACATCACACCTTTTAACACTGGTCTGCCTGAACACAGACACAGACACAGACACAGACACAGACACACACACACACACACACACACACACACACACACACACACACACACACAGTTTATTATTAGAGAGCAGGGAAATTGCCTGGATTTTAGAATGATTAACAGGAGAGGAGACAAAAGCAGGAGAATAACTCTGACCCATAACCCTTAAATAGCAAAGCATAGATTCAAACAGCACTTAAACAGCACAGGAGTATGTACACACCATGGTATCTAGACATTCTGGAGATGAGAAAAAACCCTAGGTGGGGATCGGTGGCATAGCAAACAAAGACTAAGATGTATGGCAGATTTCCATTACCAACTCCTCAGCCCCATTCAAAATTGATTCCTCCAGTGCAAATCATCCCTGCCACATTTATGACATTTAGCAGACGCCTTTATCCAAAGAGACTTACAACAAATACATTTGTCTAAATAAGTGAATCATCTATCCATCAGTCATCATAAGAAAAAAGTAATCTAAGCTAGGACCAGGGGCTATTGGCCGTCACAATGCTCAAAGAAGCATATATGTTTTTAATTTAATTAAAAAAAAAAAAAAGATGTCTTTACAGGAGAGAAACTTGCACAGGGGGGGTCTTTACGAGGGACAGTTAAGATGTAGCCTGAAGAGATGGGTCTTCAATTTACGGCGGAAGATAGGTAGTAACATTTCTGACCCCCCTGCCCGCCGCCCCCCTACGTCGCTATCACAAGCACACACAAACACAGCCCACATCCCCTGTGCCAAATTACCATGATAATTGTCATGTTTATCTGAACGACACAATGGCTGGTTAACATCTTTAGGGTCCAATCTTTCAGAGGATTATCGCTAAGCAACAGTGACAATGCTGTTTGAATCCCAGACCCCCCCCCCCCCCCATCCCCTGGAATCCATTTTTAATGGGACAGCAATTTGGCCAGATCCTGGGTGATGACTAAGCTAAGAGGCATCATCATGTCAGATCCACTGGCGTCCCTGTATCTACAGTATAGGACTGCTGTGGGGTTTGGGTTTCTCTGTCTCCAGCGTTACTCTATACAGTGTTTGGTTCCATGCTGAGCCACAGACATACAGCACATACAGTATATCTCAGCTCTGGTTATACAAAGCTTTGTCATGGAGGACTGAGTCTCTTACCTTATAGACCTTTTCATCATCCGAATGCAGATACTCAAATGGCACTTGTTAAGGAGTGTGTTATGATGATCATGATGATGATAATAGCCATACAGCTCCAGGGTTGAAGGGGATGATTAGCCTCAGTATGGGCTATGGGATCTTTTACATTTCAAGTTTCAAGTTTCAAGTTTATTTGTTACGTCTCATACATGAGTGCAGGGAGTAAAATTCTTGGGCTCGGTTCCTTGGCAATGCAGCATACAATACAAATAATACAATAATACAATAATACAAACATGCAGTAGTGGAATGAGGTAGGACAAGGCAATAGTGACATAGTACAATATAAGTGAGACGGTTGGACAGTGACGATTGTTGGGGACACAAGACAGTAGACAAGACACAATATCAGTATAAATAGTAGAGTAAAAAAGTAATGTGGTTCAGTGGAATGTCATTATTATTGCACTGTGCTGTTGGTGTAAGAGGTGTTGTTAAAGTGACTGTGTGCTGGTAGAGTCCATTCTGCAGGTGTGCTGGGGGTAAAGTCATGGGTTCGGGGTAGGCTTGTTCATGAGCCTGATGGCCTGGGGGAAGTAGCTGTTGGAGAGCCTCTGAGTTTACATTTACATTTACATTTACATTTATGGCATTTAGCAGACGCCTTTATCCTAAGCGACTTACAACAAATACATTTGTTTACGAAAGTGAATCATCTATCCAACAGTCATCATAAGACAAAGTAATCAATGCTCACACCAGGGGCCATTGGCAGTCGTAATGCCAGAAGTCAATTTTTAATTATTTTTTATTTATTATTATTAACAGGAGAGAACTTGTACAGGGGGGAAGTGGGGGTGAAGAGGTCTCAAGGGTTGGGGTTAGGGTTAGTACAGGGGGGGTAATGGGGTTGAAGAGGTCTTTAGGAGGGATCTTCACTGTCTTGTTTCTTCCCCTGACAAATGTATTTTGTACATTGAGAACAAAGACTTTTGGGATAGCTGTACTAACTTTGTCATGCATGTCGTGCAACGGCACAGGTCCCTGGTTCAGACGCTGATAAGCGCCTCTTTGATCCTGCTTGTCCTACATGGCCGCAGCCCGGCCGACTGTTCTAATTTTGTGGTAATTAAAATGTAACAGCTCTTGTTGAGGATGCAGCCATCTGCAGACCGGATTACCCAGCCCCAGTCCTGGGCTTTGTCTTTATGGGTCCACAGAGAATAGGCTATTTACTGGGCACACACTGCCTATAAGGGAATGTGTATTGTCTTCCATGTCATTTGTGATTTTCTCTCTATCGTGTCATAATTGGCATATTAACAAGCTCAATTTGGTTCCAATCTTGGGTGATGAGCAGTGAAGCGCTGAGACTGAGCATGTGACAACCAGACCTGACTGATTAGTGAAAACAGCACAAACCCATTAGCCTGTGTGACTTTCACCAGACTCAAGCACAGTTCAACTGTGTGTGTGTGTGTGTGTGTGTGTGTGTGTGTGTGTGTGTGTGTGTGTGTGTGTGTGTTTGTTTGTTTGTTTGTTTGCAGATGATGACTGGGTTTGGTCTGTATTGATGTCTGTGTTTAGCTCATATTGAATGTGTGTTTGGTCTGTATTGACTGAGTGTTTGGTCTATTGATGTCTGTATTTGGCCAGTATTGAGTGTGTGTTGAGGCTGTCATGAGTGTGTGTTAGCAGGTCCAGAAAAAGACAAATGTGTTACTGCACAGCATAAAAGTGAGAAAAGAAACACTTCCCCATCTCTGATGATGAAACATGAATAATTTGTAAGGAAATACTGAATATCGAGATCTAAACAACAAGTTCTGGATGATGTTCTGTTTCCTAAACATCCCCATCATGTTTTAATCGCCTCCTGCATTATCAGCGTCCATCATTGATACAGAGAGACATATTGGCAGTCAGGAGCATCCCTGCATCCCTTTCTCTGAGCCAAACCAACCACCACTTTGTTATCCACCCTCACAAAATAAATATGACCAGGGTGCCCAGCAGCAGCCAGTGTCCATCAGCGCGTGCCACCATCGCCTGCATCACCACCCATGCCCACCCACTGTGCCATCTGCTTTGGCAATAATCCGGGCCAGACCACCATTCCCACAGACAAAGGGGGTGCTCCAGATGCTGCTCTCTCCTGCAGAATCTCGTTGGCAGTGCCATCATAGCCCTGGACTAATGACCCCCCCCCCCCGCCCCATGTATTTCCTTAGGAAAGACACAGTCTTTCCGAACTCCCAGCCCCAGCCCTCTGTGTGGGAGCCAGCCAGGTCCGGGCCCATTATCCATGCACTGTTTAAGTAAAAATGCCACACGCTCACTTCCTGATCGATGGGGCCTTAAACGGCGGGGAGCCGTTCCCCAGGGGTGGAAGGTAGTGTCAGGCAGCCTGCCTGCCCGCTCCTGCTCCTGTCCTATCTCACCACCCTCCGTATGGATTTAAGTGCCTGGCCCGCAGGCCAAGGCCCATCGATTTCACACACCCAGCCAATCACACTGAGAGGCAGGAGAGTTGACAGTGTGCCAGAGGCACCTTTGCTTTTAATGGCCCAGCCCTGAACACACATGCTCACACTTTCCCTATGATGGAAACGTATGCAGACACACAAAGACGCAGCCACACACACTAAAGCTCAACAGGCAGGCACCGGCAAACAGAGCATGTACACAGATAGATGCACATAATGTTATAACCTATGTTATACCAAAACACGTGCGCACGCACACATACACATATGCACTCAAGCGCACAAACACACACACACACACACACACACACACACAAAACACCTTTTCTCATTTAAGCTTAATAGCTCTTGTCTCCATCTCCTTCTGCTGTTCCCTCCTCCTCACGCTCCTCTCCCTCTGTGGGCCCAGTAACAGCGTGTAAAATAATAAGACTGGAAATGCAAATGACCTTGTCTAATCTCAGAGCAAACAGTGGGAGATTAAATTAAGGCTCCCTGTGACTAGGGAAACGTTCCTCTCTGCTCTCCTGTATGTGTGCCCCTCCCTGGTCCTCGTCTGTCTGGGAATCCAGCTCTTTGTTTGCCTTCTCCTTTGTAAGGAGCATTAATAGGAATTCAAGGCCGTTTAATAATTCACATGCGGTGGGTGCGGTAAACAGGCAGCAACACAAGCCCAACTGAAATCCCATTAACTCCCAATGAATTATTCCTACCTTACATCTGTCCCAGCTCCTTACACACACACGCACACACGCACACACACACACACACACACACACACACACACACACACACACACACACACACACACACACACACACACACACACACACACACCACGCCTCCTCACAATCTTCCTAATGGCTCCTTACTCAACAGGCTTTACCTACGGCCCTACTGCTCACTCTGTCCACGCTTTTTACAGCACTTTCCATTATTACTCGTCTGAAATGGAGACCCCATTGAACTGTTGGATGGGGTGGTAAGCCCAAGGATATTATGATAATGGGAATGCTATGGAAGGTAATTGACATGCAGGGTGATTTGCTGCATGAACGCTGTGTGGGTGAGCTAGGAACCACAAGGGAGCAGACCAGGGATTACATCTTGGATTTTGGGCTTTACTTTTGTCCACCCACGTTCATCTGGAGCTATTAATTCTCCTCCTCTGTTGCTGTTGCTCTGTAACAACACACCGCCTGCAGCAGTGGCTACTAGCTAGACTGTGGTACTGCAGATGTCTATAGTGTCCACTCCATTCCTCCCATGGCACCTGTTTGATCCATCCAGATGGAGACTGTAGAGAAGCGCCTTCACCCCTCCAATGAAACTGGAATGGCCAAGTATTTGTCCAACAATTGATTTCTACATAGAACTGACTCTCAGGCTCTGACAATGCCTCACTGGCTGATTAAATGTCCAAGACATACCTGTACCTCTGAAGCAAAGATAAACTACACCCCCTCACAATACAGTATATCCCAGTTCCTCACCTCGGTGTAGTCCTCCCACGACTCAAACGTGTAAAGACTTTACTACAACCACAGAGTCCAACCATAGCACCGCACAACTGGATATTTAATCAGCCAGTGAGACAATGTGCAGACTGCTCTCCCTGACTGCTCTCTCTATGTGGCGTAACAAAGACCTCCAGCCTGCCTCAGCCTGCCTCAGCCTGCCTCAGCCTCCCTCAGCCTGCCAGCCAGTCAGGGTTCTTTGTGTCTGCCTGCAGCAGCAGTAGCTGAGTGAGACTCACAGACGACACAGAGCCGCTCCTCTCTCAGAGAAGAGACAGTCAGAGGCTGCTGAAACACGCTGTACCTAACAGCATCATCACAAGGCGGATCGGTAGACAGTATAGATTTTCCTTATCAGGCGAAACTGGCCAGGATAGGCCTACCTTATCTGAGTGAATTGCATAGAAATATAGTTAAACACCTCAACTAACAAACACCCTTAAAAACATTGTGATAACACAATCTCTCTTTCTCTTTGGCTAAAGGAAAACCTTAGTGGATGCTGATAGGGAATGAACTACCAGGACCCTTCTCTCTCTATGCAAGTCCTGCCATATAAAGATCAATAGGGCTTTTATACAGTCAGCGTCTGATCCAGGAGCCAAATGTCAAATATATACCCTTCATAAAAATAATTGCTTCAATTGAGTTAATAAGGGGGTAGTTGGAGTAAAAATATAGTTAAAATACACGGCCGTTGTTCTGTCTGCTTTGAGAATACCACCATTATACTGCCAATGTTCCAGAAAGATGCCAGAACTGCTTTTCCTCAACCTTTATAAACATTTGAGCAACACTCTGCTTTATTATTGCTTTGCCTCTGTAACTCCCCAAGCTTATTTCCACTGTCTTCTCTCTTTTATTATGTGCGATCGCTAACAGATTAAATCTTAATTGACCTTGCAGGGCTTCGCTGGTTTTAAAAAACACACGGCAGCCTCCTCAACAAGGATTAAACAGGATCTGTGTCCATAAGCAAAGCCAGAGCACATTTGAACGCATGGTGTAGGCTTAGAGCAATCACACAGCCAAAGAGAGAACATGCTCTGGTTATATGATGCTTGAAATTTGGTCCGACTGCTGTTCAGATTAAAACGGTGGTGGGTAAAAAGCCTTGAGCACGGCAGCCATTTAAACTAACATGTTTGTTGGTTATTTTTGCTAGGGGGCTCCAATGACCTGGTCATGGCATAGCCTTTTCATCCTGTTACAGTTCACAAATGTTCCCATAACACACACACACACACACACACACACACACACACACACAAAACCCTGGGGCTAGCAGATTTGTCAACAAGATTGCCATGTTATGATGAAGCCAATGTTGGAGTAGTCATGTACAGTATGAGCTGTCATATTGGCCACACTAACCTCTAATAAAACATGTACGCAGGCTATTTCTTCCATTTATAAGTGCAGTACAGATCTAATTTGCAACATTATTACATCTTACATCTATATTGGCTCTATGAAAATTAAATGTGTTTTCCATATCTATTCTATGTTAATTTGAGGTCATGTTGACATTCTGGCTCTCCTCAGCGCAGTGCAACTGACAGAGAGGAGTTCATTATCATAATGCATCTTTAGCGGGTGTAGCACTACCAGCGGCAACGTGTTTTCATTTTTTTTCCATAACTGAAATAACTTTGCCGCTGACATGGTCAGCAACAATACTCAGTAAGCTGTGGCGTTTAAACAATGCTTAATTGGTACTAAGGGCCCAAAGTGTGCCAAGAAAATATCCCCCACACCATTACACCACCACCACCCGCCTGAACCGTTGATACAAGGCAGGATGGATCCATGCCAAATTCTGACCCTACCATCTGAATGTCGCTGCAGAAATCGAGATTCATCAGACCAGGCAACGTTTTTCCAATCTTCTATTGTCCAATTTTGGTGAGCCCATGCAAATTGTAGCCTCAGTTTCCTGTTCTTAGCTGACAGGAGTGGCACCCGGTGTGGTCTTCTGCTGCTGTAGCCCATCTGCTTCAAGGTTTGACGCGTTGTGCGTTCAGAGATGGTCTTCTGCATACCTTGGTTGTAACGAGTGGTTATTTGAGTTACTGTTGCCTTTCTATCATCTCGAACCAGTCTGGCCATTCTCCTCTGACCTCTGGCATCAACAAGGCATTTTCGCCCAGAGAACTGCCGCTCACTGGATATTTTCTATTTTTCGGACCATTCTCTATAAACCCTAGAGATGGTTGTGCGTGAAAATCCCAGTAGATCAGCAGTTTCTGAAATACTCAGACCAGCCCGTCTGGCACCAACAACCATGCCACGTTCAAAGTCACTTAAATCACCTTTCTTCCCCATTCTGATGCTCGGTTTGAACTTCAGCAGGTCGTCTTGACCATGTCTACATGCCTGAATGCATTGAGTTGCTGCCATGTGACTGGCTGATTAGATATTTGCGTTAACGAGCAGTTGAACAGGTATACCTAATAAAGTGGCCGATGAGTGTATATATACACACACACACACACACACACACACAGACACACACACACACACACACATATATATATATATTGCCGGCGCCAAGCGTGATATTGGTCGATATGGCCCATCTGCTCTTGTGTGTGTGTGCATAAAGGCGCATTGGAAGGAGGAGAGCCCATTATTATGTGCAATAAAATCAACAAATGGATCATGTGTATAGACATAATTGTATATACTGTATTTACATGCCAATCCGGACAGACTGGGCCTCTGCCCTGGCGCGCTCTTGCCCAGCTCCGTTTGTAAATTGTTGCATGTGCTTACTTCTACCATTTCGTGACCAGTCGCTAATGTAGCTGAAAACGAATGTTTAACCTGCGCAGTTTTTCACACTGTCTCCGTTTCTGGGATGACTTATGTCAGTGTTACAGTGCTCTGTGCTTGTTTGGGTGTGTCCAGTCCAGTCACGTTCCACTTTACCAGCGTATTACCTCCGTTTGTAGACATGTGACAGCTTTTTATCAATGTGATCGCAATCGAATTCGAGAACACTTGTGTAATTATGTGAATAATGGGCAAGCGAATTCGTGAAAATCACTTGAAGACCAGAAAAGCAGAACCACACCCTCCACCTGTGGAACGCATATTTACTCAGCCAGGCTAATGTCCTGATAACCTGTTGATAATGGGCAATCAATCGATTGAATTTAAAACAATTGGGTAATTTTGGGGACAAACTAATTCAATGACCAAAAACATATGAATGGATAACATATGAATCTAGAAATAAAATGTATTAAATTGCTTAAATTGTGGTGTTTTTTATTTTTTTATTTTTTTACTGTAGGCTATAGGCCTATGTACAGTCAAATCAATATGTTATATTGAAAAGCCTATGTAAACTCTGACTCTATACAACCAATGTATTATTTGTGCATGGTATTTATCTAATTGAATGATTACACTAACATAAAAAAACCAAAAATGACGTAAAACATGTTATCTGGCAGCATTGGTAAGTGCAGAAGGCCTGGTACTCGTCGTGCTGCATGAGCTGTTTACAGAAGAAAAAACCAAGAACATTTCCACTCCCAAGATGAACAAGATGTGGCAGAGAAAACAACTTCTGCCCTGCTTCTTTTCTTTTATAGGCTATTCTTTTTTTTCTTCTTTTTTTGCAATTTTAATGAACTGTAAAAATCTGACAGAATTTTCGCAGCCCCCACCCGCGGCCACACTCTTTTTCTCTCTACACCCTTCAGTCTAAGCAGACAGAGCTCCTGCATGTCTCTCAAAGCCTTGTATTGAAGATAGAAATTCTCACAGACCCTCCCCACTCCCCTTCCCCCCGGCTTTATTGCCAAAGAGCGTCTCTGGCAAGATGAGATCCCCACACAGCTTAACATCTGGGTGCTTCACTGCCGAAGCCCTCATAAATAAAAGATAACTCCAGCCGACCGCACGCAGCCGCACTGGTATAAATCATGTATATGGATTTCCACTTGCGCCCCCCCCCCCCCCCCCCCACCTCTCTCTCTCATCCCTCCATCCTGCTAGGAGGACCAATAAGAGAGAGGAGGGAGGGATACAGCAGGTAATTGGACTCAGCGATAGGAACCATCCCATATTCACTAAAGCTCCATAGTGGAGAGAGGAGGGGAGGGGAGGGGAGGGGAGGAGAGGAGAGGAAGGAAGAGAGGGAAGAGCTTCTGAACCTTGGCTCTCTGACCTGACATCATGATGTTCTGTTGGGCAGTGGCTTCAGGTCGAGATGTTGTGACATATGTAATTATAAAAATTAACTATTAATTCAAGGTCTCCAGTTTATCTCACCTATTGAATGAAATGGTGAATCAAATAAAATCAAAATCAATCAACAACAAAAAAATTAATCAATCTCAAAGGGGAGAAGTGGAGCTGCTATGGAACTCAAGAGCTCTGGGTGATGTGTAGGAGTCAGCTACATTCTGTTGGTACTCTATATCTATATCACCTACATTCTGTTGGTACTCTATATCTATATCACCTACATTCTGTTGGTACTCTATATCTATATCACCTACATTCTGTTGGTACTCTATATCTATATCACCTACATTCTGTTGGTACTCTATATCTATATCAGCTACATTCTGTTGGTACTCTATATCTATATCAGCTACATTCTGTTGGTACTCTATATCTATATCAGCTATACTCTGTTGGTACTCTATATCTATATCAGCTATACTCTGTTGGTACTCTATATCTATATCAGCTACATTCTGTTGGTACTCTATATCTATATCAGCTACATTCTGTTGGTACTCTATATCTATATCAGCTACATTCTGTTGGTACTCTATATCTATATCAGCTATACTCTGTTGGTACTCTATATCTATATCAGCTATACTCTGTTGGTACTCTATATCTATATCAGCTACATTCTGTTGGTACTCTATATCTATATCAGCTATACTCTGTTGGTACTCTATATCTATATCAGCTATACTCTGTTGGTACTCTATATCTATATCAGCTACATTCTTCTCACTCAACAGATGAGTAAAGATACAGTTCTGTATGTCAATTACATAGCTGCATGATATGTAGAGTTAGGTCCATATATATTTGGACTCTGACACAACTTTTGTTATTTTAGCTGTACAGTTATATAATGAATATGGGCTTAAAGTGCAGACTCTCAGCTTTAATTTGAGGGTATTCACATCCAAATTGGAGGAAGGGTTTACAAATTACAGCTCTTTTTATATGTAGCCCCCTCTTTTTAAAGGGACCAAAAGTAATTGGACAATTGACTCAAAAGCTGTTTCATGGACAGGTGTGGGCTATTCCTTTGTTATTTCTTTATCAATTAAGCAGATAAAAGGTCTGAGTTGATTCCAAGTGTGGCATTTGCATTTGGAAGCTGTTGCTGTGAACGCACAACATGCGGTCAGAGGAGCTCTCAATGCAAGCTCTCAATGCGGCCTAAGGGAGTGCCTCCCTTAGGCCGCAAAAACAAAAAAATCCATCAGAGACATAGCGGCCATATGGAGTGCCAAATCAACAGTGGTGGATGATCGCAGGATCCTTCACATGGTAAAGAAAAACCCCTTCACAACATCCAGCCAAGTGAAGAACACTCTCCAGGAGGTAGACATATCATTATCCAAGTCTACCATAAAGAGAAGACTTCACAAGAGCAAATACAGAGGGTTCACCACAAGGTGCAAACCATTCATAAGCCTCAAGAATAGGAAGGCCAGATTAGACTTTGCCAAAAAACATCTAAAAAAAGCCAGCCCTGTTCTGGAACAGCATTCTTTGGACAGATGAAACTAAGATCAACCTGTACCAGAAAGAAGGGAAGAAAAAAGTATGCAGAAGGCTTGGAACTGCTCATGATCCGAAGCATACCACATCATCTATAAAACACGGTGGAGGCAGTGTGATGTCATGGGCATGCATGGCTTCCAATGGCACTGGGTCACTAGTGTTTATTGATGATGTGACAGAAGACGGATGAATTCTGAAGTGTTTAGGGATATACTGTCTGCTCAGATTCAGTCAAATTCAGCAAAGTTGATTGGATGGTGCTTTACAGTACAGATGGACAATGACCCAAAACATACTGCGAAAGCAACCCAGGAGTTTTTTAAGGCAAAGAAGTGGAATATTCTGCAATGGCCGAGTCAATCACCTGATCTCAACCTGATCGAGCATGCATTTCACTTGCTGAAGACAAAACTAAAGGCAGAAAGACCCACGAACAAACAACAACTGAAGACAGCTGCAATAAAGGCCTGGCAAAGCATAACAAAGGAGGAAACCCAGCATTTGGTGATGTCCATGGGTTTCAGACTTCAGGCAGTCATTGCCTGCAAAGGATTCTCGACAAAGTATTAAAAATGAACATTTTATTTATGATTGTTAATTTGTCCAATTACATTTGAGCCCCTGAAAATGGGGGACTGTGTATAAAAATGGTTGCAATTCCTAAACGTTTCATACAATATTTTTTTATGAATTAAAGCTGAAAGTCTGCCCTTCAATTGCATCTTGATTGTTTAATTTCAAATCCATTGTGGTGGCGTACAGAGCCAAAATTATGACAATTGTGTCACTGTCCAAATATTTCCAAACCTAACTGTATTTGTGAACACTATGCAGAACATACTGTACACACTGCCACTGGCCTCCCCAGGAAAGCTGTGTAACTCCGCCTCACCCATAGAAGAAACGGCAGGAGTTGAAACACATACAATACTGCTGTCACTTATCAATAAACACAGTGTATAGAAGCATGTACTGCATAACGCTCAGTCTCCTGGGATGTTTAGAACTGAGATGGAGCCCATCAGTGGTGGTGACGTCTAAACGATTCCCTGATACATTTAATCCCCTAGGACAGGAAGCCAAAGTCAGCTTCAAACTAAAAAAACCTAATTATGTCAAGTCTCCTCTGGCTGATGATAAAGGATAATTACTTTTTTATTCGGCCGCTTCCACAGAATACATTCCCTCTGACGTGGAGACTTAACCTTTAACGAACGCCATTTGATTGATGAGGCGGCTCATTTCCTCATACGAAATGATTACCGATCACAATCTCTCCTCGCTTGCGAACACGCGAACACACACACACACACACACACACCCTTCATCTTCAATTTCCCAAACAAGTTTGTGTATGACACTACAAAGGGAAAACATATCATTTCAGTATTTTCATTACTCATATCATCAGATACTTACATCTTAAGTGGAGACAGCGGTACAATTTCAGAGAGGCCCTCTTTTATCTGTTCTAGGAATCAGACACATTCACAATAGCCAGGTCTGACAACAGTGTCAGCCAGAGACGATACTCAGCTCTGTTTATCTGTCTTCTGCCCAGAGAAACTCGGACAGTTATAGACAATGACGAATGAGACGCCCTTCTGGAACTGATACGTGTTTCTCATCTCCAGAACAAACAATACAGACATCTGAAATTAATATGGCCAGAGGAAGCAGGCATGTAACATCCCTCTCAGGCAACATGTAAAATGTGTATGTTGACATGAAGATCACTCAAACTCCAGTGTCAGAGACATGGGGTATCTGTACTTACCTAATGGCATAGGGGTTATAGTACACCGCCCAGAGACCCCTCCCCATATAGGCTCTTTAGGCTTACAGAAATACATTAACTCAAACTCCAAGAGTGACAGTAGTTGGATGAGACAGATCCTACCAACTCCCGCCCCCCCCCACCCCCCACCCCCGGCCCTGTGTAGGAGCAGTAGAAAACCAGTCAGCCAGGCAGTACAGTACATATCTGGTGTCTGGCCTGACAGTTGATAAATGTGCAACTGCACTCCTAACCTGGTTACCCTGGCTTCTGCCAATGATAGAGGCTATTGGCTGTTTAATGCCACTGAAATACGATTATTTCTTTCTGGGTGCGTTTGCGACCCGACAGAGATGGATGGAGATTATAGACTTAGGAACAGGACCGAACATTTTTAAAAGGTTAGGAAAGACATAAAAATGGGAGATAAGCCACAGTTATATATGGTGACAGTCAAGGTCAGGGGAGTCAGAAACAAGGGGTTGTACGAGGAGTGAAGGCTGAGGTTATTCGGTCCTTAATCCTGTGACGTACCCCGACATCACTAGGACACTAATATTCAAGCAATCTTCAATACACTCATTGTCACTTTGAATCATGACCAAAAAAGAGAAAAAGAAAGAAAGAGAGTCAGGGAAGTGTGTTGTTTAGTAAAAATTGCATTGAGTTGGTCTCAGAGTCATATATCACATTGTCATAAAGCAGGTAATTCAATCAGCAGTAGGGACATGGTCATTAACAACACCCTGCAATGTTAAGTCTGGACCCATTGGTTAAAAGGGCAATGAAAACAAACTGGTAAACATGGAGGTCTATTGGTAATCAATAGCAGCTAATCAAATGCTAACCCTGACCATGGCAATTCCCAGTTATGAACTATTGTGATCAAGTAGGAGGCTTGAAGTAGCATGGCTTTATGTTCCATTATTTCCCCCTCAGTGTTGGTTGTATAACATAACAGTCCACAGAGAAGACTCATAACAGTATGAAGGTTCCTCAATAGTAGCAGTATAGACTCTATACCTCCCCTCATTGAACAAAATGTTTGGCAACCCTGGTCACTCTCCCTCTCTCTCTTTGGGAAAAGAAGAAATCCAATAAGCAAATTCATCCTTCCCTCTTTCTTTCAGCCTTTCTTTCCCATTTCTGGAAGGGGCCATTCAGGGCCCATTCGGCCTCTGGTTGAATGGCTTCAAAACAGCGCCTCCAGCCTTTTTTGGCTGAGAACAGGCCGGGCTGGGCATTCTCTCCCAAACACTATTATCCATGGAGCAGCCCAACCCGGCCTCCACACATTCACCCTGTGTTTGATGGCTGGCCAGCCCCATGACTTCATCCAGCCAGACACTCCTCATCCCATTGCAATGCAAAACAGGAGCTTCTTCTGCCGTCCCCTTCCATCCCCCAATCCCACCTAAAGAAGAAGTCCCCCTCTTTAGCCCGGCTTTGTCCAACAGCAACTAATGCGTGTAATTTTTGCAAGCGAGGATGGAGGCTGTGGGCAAACATACCTCTTTGAGCTCTTCCTCCACGGTCCTATACGCATTCTGCCAGACTTTGTTTTCGTAAGAACATCCAGTGTAACTAAACATTCACTGACAGGATCCCTATATAATCATCATGAACTGAACTTCATAAAATATTCAAAAACAATTGTGGATCATTGTCATTTAAACTGTAGTCAATATTAAGACATACATACACTGAACTCAATAAATTAAGAGAATATTCTACTACCATATTGAATAATTAATGAATAACTGAAGAAGAAAATGCCACAGTAAAAAAAATCATCCTGCTGCATAGGCGTTGTGCAATGTGTGAATATCATAGCAATTTCCTCACAGGAAAAATGTCACTGGCCATCCTTTGTTCTCATAAGGATGTTCCTCACATTCAAAATTGTATTTCAGTCTGAATTGCCAAAAGAGGAGGGTTAGTGGGTAAAGCCTGCACGCCTTCACAGTGGGGCGAGACAGCTTTATATGATTAAAATTGACTGGCACACACACAGCATAGGCATCCACACACCCCATAACAGATATTGAAGACCCCCTTGGGAAGAGCCTGGCAAAGGTCTCACTCAGCCCCACTGAATGAGAGAGGCCGTATAGCAGGAGGCTGACTTTACAATCAATTCCCTTCCATTCAGGGTGTGTGTGTGCGTGCGTGCTTGTGTTCATATGTGTGGAGTAACAGTAGCCAATTCACCATGGCCCCTTCAGAACCACTCCGACACCCCCACTCCCTCAACTGGTGTGGAAATAAATATTTATCCCATCACATCACCCTGAAGACCAGACACAGAGCGAGGAGACCCTTGTGGTTACGATGACAACGGCTCCCCGCTTTGGAGAGGACAAAGACAAAGGAAATGGAAGAGACAAAAAAACAATGAGAACCAGCAGATGCAGGTCAGGGGGAACACAAATAAAAGCACTAACATGAAGTCATATGGTGCGAACAGGATTTTTGTAAAGTTGCTCTACACAGGAATGAGTCAGTCCAAGTCAATAACAGAAATACATCAACAGGGAGGATGCAACAGTCTGCTTTGTTTCAAAAGCCCCACAGAGACATTCACATTACTGTGTGCAATTTGCTCCAAACTGAATTCCTTTTGGATCCCTCTGCTTTGTAGCCCGAAGGACACCAGAGATTGACTATGAACCGTTGAAAGACTCCAGACTATTTAGAAAGAGACTACATTAAGAGTAATACTATTCAAACAAGTATTTCACATCATAATAAAAACCCAGGGTATTGTCTATTTGAATGTCATTCAAATGTTACGAAGAAATCCATTGGGAGTTAGACTTACATTAATAGACAGTGCAAGGTCCACAGTCTACATTTTCACAATGCTTTCAAATAAAAGGCATTTCTCTGTGACCCTGAGCAACATGGCTATGTGTTGTCCCCCGTGAAGAGACCCCCTCAGTGGAGGCTCATGACATGCGTAAACATAATTAACCTCGGTGATCTGTCTCCTCAGAGGTCAGGGGCCCTGCAGTCTGGCCAACTCACATGAGAGGGTGGGGCTCTACTTTGGTGACCACCAATGTCAAGGTCCACGTCATCTGCTAGGATACCACAGGTGCTCATATTTAGGAAAAAACCCGAACTGTATTCACTCTTCATAATAAAGCATCTTTCCAAACAATATATTTTATTATGGGCACCCAGGCATGACAGGTCTTTGGTATTGTAATTACATCCATAATTCCAGTGTCTCCAGGTTAAATCATTATATGCAGTGCGATCCACCTCTAGCCCCACTTAATGTTGTGCTTCCTCATTAAGGAAGGCAGAGGTGTGAGTCTTACCCCAGGCTCAATATCTCTCATCCTCCATTTCTCACTCTCACCCCATCCCTCTCTCTTAAACCTCCCCTCTCTCTGTTTCTGTTACTGTCTCCATCTCTTTCTCTGTCTAACTACCTCTCTGTTTCATTCCAACCACATCACTCTCCTTTACCATTCCTTTTGATTCTCTATTTGTCTCTCTCCTGCTCTTTATCGCTCTGTGCCTCTCAGTCTTACTCCAACTACATCCATCTAGCTCTCTCTTTGTGCCTGTCTCTCTCCCTCTCCCTCTCCCCCCCATTCCTCACCTCTCTCTCTCTCTCCCTCCATATCTCTTTCTCTGAAGGGCAGTACAGAACCAGAGAGAATAATTTCACAAGCAGCCATAAATCCCAGAGAGAGCAATGGCGGCTGCGATGGTGGTAGCGTGGGAGGGGAGAGAGAGAGAGAGAGAGAGAGAGAGCGAGAGAGAGAGAGAGAGCACCAGTGAAAATCTCAAACTTCAATTTGCAGTAATTCTGTTATCTGGTGAGGCAGGCTGTACTCGGACACGGCTTCAGATTTAGCACGTCGTCCCCCAGTCCCCCCGTTCTCCTGTCCCAGCCTAAGAGAGGCCCCTCTCTGCCAGGCTGCCTCTTACAGTCTCCTCTTCTCTCTGCTTGTTTTTGTTTGTGTGTGTATGAGGATACACCCATCCCTCCCACCCCAGTACAGTAATCCTAAAGTGCTCAGATGTGACAGTAATATGCCAGCACTGTGACATGTGGCTGCCATTAGCATTAAGGAGCCCCGGCAGTGCTCTAATGGACTCCTCTAGGAGAACACAGGGACAGGGACTACCCTGCGAGTAGGATACAAACACCTGTGCCCCCCCCCCCTCCCCCAAATAGCCGGTCGCTGCTACTCAATAGCATGGCAGAAGTGTGCCAGCTGTAATGCTTTTATCAGTGGTGCGAGGCTGTCTATTCGCCTTCAGTAAGTTAAACATAAAGGTATGACCTTCACATCCACTTCCTCACAGTTAAATTAAAAGCATTTTGCAGTAGGGAGAGAGGTGAATGACTTGGCTGATGTACGGCAGGCCAAAATCACAAATCACATTACCTACCGCATTAATATTCAGAACCAGCTTAATGAGCAGAACATAAATACACTTTATGCGCTCGTATATATTAACACAAAATGTATCATTATAAAGAAAGCCTCGGCTGTAAAATAAACAAATTAATAATGCATGATCTGTATACGTGACGCCTGATGACAATTCCATTCACGCTAGCAGTAGGTTTCAGCTTAAGTTGATTATTAGTGGTGCAGTGTTAGTGGAGGAATCCCACCTCTGGGCCAGGGATAGGGGGGCACAGAGCGACTCCTTCCCAAAGAAGCTTTACTGGCACTGGCCAGTGGCTGTATCCCCCCTGTATCCCCCACCATGGGCCAGGTGGGGGGTGGGAGAGGAGCTTGCCTGGGCAATGTGCTGGAAAAGCAGCCCACTGTGGAGACTGGCTTATTGAATTCTTCTAAGGCAGGGTTGCTTTAAATGGGAGATGGAGTGGTGGGGGGCACGGCCAAGCATGAGAGGAGGTGCTGATGACATCTCCATGACTGAGTAATTCAGCTACAGTATCTCCTCTTCTACTATAGTTTCTTACTGGGGGGTGGAGGGGGAACAGCTCCATCTCAGATACACCTATTGGAGTTTTCACTCTCTAACAGACACAAACACAAACACGCAAGCAACTAGTTCACGGTACATGATTACACTCGCATACATATAGGCAGGCTGCACACACACACACACACACACACACACACACACACACACACACACACACACACACACACACACACACACACACACACACACACACACACACACACACACAGGAGAAGAGAGGAGAGGAGAGGTTGAAAAAGCTGGAAATGACAGTGTGCAAGCTGTGACGGTGAACATTAATAGGAGAGCAGCTGTGGAATTAATGTGGCACATCTGGGAGGACATAGCAGAGCGGAGTGGAGAGACAGACCTGAGGAAGTGTGACAGCCAGGGAAGAGATAGAGAGAGGGAGAGAGGAAGGGAGGAGGGGGGGGGGGGGGGGTAGTGGAGCTTATCTTCTAGTCTAGTCTTCTTGCTAGTCCTTTTCTATGTCCATGCTCTTCCTCCAACCTGCTATTTCAAGCACCTTGTGATTGAAAGCATTGTTGTCTCGTGAAGTGTCAGGACTATCAACTATCAAAAGAGGTGTCCTTAGACCTTCCTCTCATTAGCTTTGACCTGACGGGGAGAAGCCTAAGACTGACAAGTTAGGGGGAGCAAAGCCTTCATCGTCAGGGTTTCTACATGCAGAATAAGCACAGACCTCAGCAAATTCACCTGGTTAGGTCTGCTGTACAGTAAATTGATTCCTCTCTGAATTCACACTTACTCCACTAGAATTCCATCAAACAAAGACAGTGTATCCAGAGGGCTACTTAAAAATTCAGTCGATCTCTCAATTCCAGCCTGCCCACTCTGTCTTGATGTCGTCTCTAAATCCTGACACCTTCAAAAGCCAGAAACCAGGTAGAGCTGCTAAATCTCTTCCAAGCAACAGCAGCCTCCCAAAAAAGCCACACGCGCATGTGCACACACACAGACGCGCACACGTACCTGTGCACACACACACGCACGCACACACGCACACACACACACACACACACACACACACACACACACACACACACACACACACACACACACACACACACACACACACACACACACTTTCCCCCTTGCAAGCCTGTGCCTGTGGGTGGATTAGCTCTTAGACAGAGCTGTCTGTCTTGCTGTCGTGGTGGGACTTTGTTACAGTGTGTGGAGCAGCGCAGCAGCAGTCCTAGAGTACTGATAGATCCCACCACTGCCATCACCACCACCCAGCCTAGTTCAGCCCAGCAGACAGCGGTGCAGGAGATCTGTAATGAGCCAGGGAGGCTGGGTGGAGGTCCACCTACACACCTACTGTAACAGCACAGACTGTCAAGTGGAACGAGAGAGGAGGAAAGGTGCCACCACTTCCCACTGGCGGTACCCTCCACACTGCTAAAGGATAAGGAATTGATGAAAAATGAAAGAACACATTTCATTGTAAGATATACTGTAGTTAGGCTGATAAATGAATGCATCTCTTTGTGTATTGCTCTCTAACTTCTCTCTGTCTTCAGTATTCAGTCAACCTCTATCTGCTTGGTAGTCTCTGGACATTACTGAGAGAGGCTGACTCTCTACAGCCCTCCATTCCCACTACCACCCCACTGTGAGGGAGCATGTCTATGCGCCCCCCCCCTCTGAGTGAAAATGGATGAGAAGGAAGTCCGACTGACTGGCTTATTCTCCTGACTGACAGCCAAGACGGCAAAACTGAAAGCTTTGATGGAAGATTCCTCAAACACATCTAGTTTGGGCACAGGGAAGAAGGGTGGAAGGGTGGAAGGACTGACATTGCAATATAAATGTATGATTGACTACTGTATTTATATTAAAAAAAAAAAGAGAAGAAGATGAGAATTAAAAAGCAAATGAGATATGGCCTGTCTTACATGGGAAATTAAGTTAAATCAGCAGATTAAGATGTAGGCGAGCGAACTCTGCTAATTTTAAGACTGGCTGAGTTAATCTGTCCTAGCCTTGCTGGGAGGCAGTGTGGGGGTGTGGGGTTAGTGGGTGCTGGGCCTGCTTGGAGGACAACTGGAGAGGAAGCGACAGTAGTATTCATGGGTCTGCCTGAGCCGAAGGTAGAAGTGGTGGAGCTCTCTCTCTTTTCTCTCAGATATATTGCACCATCAATCTCCTGCAGCGGAAGCCACCAGTAGAATGAATAAATTAATCCGGAATAAATGACCTCCTGCTTGACACATAATCACAGATTAGGCTTGGGTGCCTGAGAATGATGAGTTTACCCAGGCTGGTTCACTGTAAGGGGGTCTCACCCGCATTAGCCCCAGCCTGTCTGCAGCACACCAGGCTCAGTCAGGGGCAGAAGCTGGAAGATACAGTACTGCTCTATGAAGAAATGATTTAAACAGATCTGCTGGGTGGCCCTGAGGTGTGATTCTGACCATGGGAGGCACTTCCTAATGATGTCACTAATGAGGTGTTCATTACCGGGCCAACCCTTTGATCTGGGCCATGTGTCATCCTGCTCTACCCTTTGTTAAGACTAACCTCTGTTACAATCACCTCAGCAGCATCAGGGCAACAACAAATACTCACAAAAATGCACCGATTATCTCCTGTTCCATACATACACACAAACACACAACCACACACACACACCCAGACAAAAACACACTTCCATAACCCATAAAACCTGCTCCAAAACCACCTTATCCAATTCATCTATCTCCATAGACACTACCCCCACCCCTTCCTCCCAAACCCAAACCACCAACCATCAACCATCCTCTGTCCTCTGATTTTCTGCTGAGCGAAACACAATTAAAGCCAAGGGAAATTCGTCATGTTGATTTATCCCCAGGTTGTCACCAAATGCAATTTTCACTTGTTCACTTGAGCGAGTGGCTCGAAAAAAACCCGGCCGATTGAGGACAGGATGCACCCCCTACCCCTTTCCTCAAAGATGAATGAATTGTCTCTCTTTCCCTTTCATTTTTCTCAATTAAGGTTTTGCCATTTGGAACGCTTCCCAGGTTCATGATCATTAAAACCTTTGCATGTTGGAGGGAGGAGGGGGGAGGGAGGGAGGCAGGGAGGGGGGAGGGGAGGGGGTGGTGGAGGGCATGCTTAATTCAATTTTACAGCCGTGAGCGCTACCTACACTCATCAACGCAGAGAGGGAGGGTGGGGAGGTGGGTAGAGAGAGAGAAGAGAGATAGAGATAAAGATGGAGAACAAGAGACACAGTGATAGAGACAGAGAGAGAGGGACAAAAAAGAAGACAAAGACAGAGAGAGAGCGAGAGAGGAATAGACAGAGTTTGCTCAGTTTGTTCCGAATAATATTTCACTTTATTCACTTATGCTCACCAATTACCCTCATCAAAAGCCCCCTTCCTATTGCCTCGACTCTTTCATGTACTGTAAGATCAACCAAGGTCTATTTCTAGCATACAGTATAGTAGAGTGGTGCAGTCCAGTACATGAAGTGGTTCTTTATGAGGCTCCTGACCCCTGACCACTATGTAAACCTCTGACCTGCCACGCTTCAGCAGTTTACATGATCTATTCAACTGTCGATAACCAACGCGCAGGGGAGAAAATCAATGCTGATCTAATACACAAACATTAACATGGGACTGCAGGCAAGACCAGGGCGGGGTATGTACGTAGAACGTAGGGTCAAGAACAAAGCTCACTTTACTAAGGAGCAATAGATAGCATGTGGCTACATAGCATGCTAGCATGCCAACAGACTCTGATATTAAGGCTCTCTGTCATGCCAGGCAGAGGTGAATGGCTAGGAGAAAGAAGCTAGCGTGACAGTGGAGTTTCTCTCCTCAGCACTCTATATGTCAGAGGCTTTCATTAGCAGGGCATGCTAACTCCTATCGACCGTCCGCTCAGCTAGAGGAATGAGTGATCATAGGCACCACTGCCTCCCCAATACCGTCAGAGGAAGAGAGGAAAACACTCCACACTTAATTATTCAGCCTCTGCCTTGGTCTGCACACCATCACTAGCCCTCTGGGTATGCAGGAAGGCAGATATCCTCTGTGGAATACGAGCAGTGGTCAGTGCATACCAAGACCAACACTTTTAGACCAAGACCGAAAAAACAACCTGAGGAGAGGTCCACACTTGAAACCTTGCAGTCCTGTTGTTTTCTTTGTTCAAGAGAGAGACATCCCTCAAGTAGGGTTTCATGGTGTGTGTAAATGAGGTGGCTATCACCTTGCATCTATGGAGACAGAGTATCAGCCGGCGACAGCATAATGTGTCTGGTTCTCCTCACTGAGACCTCAATGCCAGTATTGACCGCAATCACTCTGCTAACATGGACCCATTGATTTATACGTCCACCATCCACCCCACCATCCACCCCTTCTTCATCCCTCCCGGTGTGTGTGTCTGTGTCTACAGACAGGGGGAGGATGTGTGTGGACTTCTAATGCACGTCACCACAGACTACCACCTACACTCACACTTACACTCACACTCACACTCACACTCACACTCACACTCACACTCACACTCACACTCACACTCACACTCACACTCACACTCACACTCTCTCACACACACACACACACACACACACACACACACACACACACACACACACACACACACACACACACACACACACACACACACACACACACACACACACACACACACACACACACACAAACACACACACACACACACACACACACACACACACACACACACACACACACACACACACACACACACACACACACACACCCCTCCCCTCTAGGTTTGATTAATTTGACTCGTAACGCATGTGAGCGTAGCTATCACCGGCATCCAGATGTTCCACAGCCCTTATGTCTGTGTCCCCCTACACACACACACACACACACACACACACACACACACACACACACACACACACACACACACACACACACACACACACACACACACCTGCTTTCATCCTCCTACCAACAGTCATGGATGTTAAACAGTGGAGCATGCTGTTTATGCTGATAATTTCTACTTGTTTCTCTGGTCTCTCAATGAGCTATGACTATCACTAGAGTATCAAAAGAGGGCCAGTTCCACATTTTCAGGGAAACCACTGAGATTGCATCACTGTCTTGAGGGCAGCTTTCAAGGGAGAGAGCTATTGCACACACAAACACACACACACACACACACACACACACACACACACACACACACACACACACAGCGATGCTCGTGACACTAACAGCCAGTAAGTGAGACATCTCTACTAGCAGAGGGGGGACACCTGAATCCAATTACCCATCTCTCCCCTCTGCACTGTGAAATAAAACAAGTAGCCGTGACAGTGTGGGCCGACAGGGCCTATAAGTCTCCTCACCCCTGGACCTGTGCTTATCTCCAGATCAATGCAGTCCTCAGTTACCTTCCCACCTCACCCAACCCCTAGCCTATCCTCCCCTAACTCCCCTATCCCTCAGGCATGGATAGACAGCTCCCAGAGAGAGAGACAAATCCCTCCATGCACATGCCAGCATGGTGCCCCTTGAATGTTAGAGAAGTGGTACAGGGATGATAAGTGGATGTGGCTGCACTGTGCTGTATAAACAAGGTTCGTTCTGGCTGCTATATATATATATATACACACACACACACACACACACATATATATATATATACACATATACATACATACACACACACACACACACATATATATATATATACATACACACACTCACCGGCCACTATTAGGTACACCTTGCTAGGACTGGGTTGGACCCCCTTTTGTAGCCCATCTGCTTCAAGGTTTGACATGTTGTGCATTCAGAGATGGTCTTCTGCATACCTTGGTTGTAACGAGTGGTTATTTGAGTTACTGTTGCCTTTCTATCATCTCGAACCAGTCTGGCCATTCTCCTCTGACCTCTGGCATCAACAAGGCATTTTCGCCCAGAGAACTGCCGCTCACTAGATATTTTCTCTTTTTCAGACCATTCTCTGTAAACCCTAGAGATGGTTGTGCGTGAAAATCCCAGTCGATCAGCAGTTTCTGGAATACTCAGACCAGCCCGTCTGGCACCAACAACCATGCCACGTTCAAAGTCACTTAAATCACCTTTCCTCCCCATTCTGATGCTCGGTTTGAACTTCAGCAGGTCGTCTTGACCATGTCTACGTGCCTAAATGCATTGAGTTGCTGCCATGTGATTGGCTGATTAGATATTTGCGTTACCCAAGCAGTTGAAGAGGTGTATCTAATAAAGTGGTGAGTATATATATATATATATATATATATGCTATTTAGCTGAAGCTTTTATCCAAAGCGACTTACATTGCACTGAGTGCATACATTTCAGTATATATATAAACCCACAACCTTAGCGTTGTTAACGCCATGCTCTACCAACTGAGCCACAGAGGACCACTTAAAACTTAAACTTAAAACTCTGAATAATGAGACATGATTCTCCAACCTAGCCTTGCTTCTCTTGTGCTCTGTGTTTGTATAGTGGAGGAGCACACAGGGATACAGCTGAGTCCACACAGACACGCACAGCCTATGGCTATTTCTGTTGGAACATATGTGTACCCCATGTTGGTACTTGTATGTGTTTTATTCAAAATAAACAAATAAAGCCTGTTTCTGAGAGTCTGTAAAACGGAATATTCATCTGCAAGGGAGGAGGAGTGTGTCATCCAAACTTCTCCCCAGTTTGAGGAGAGCAACTGAAGGGTACATTCACCTCGAGGTATCCCATCTGGAGATGACTCAACACTCGTCTGATCTCAACTCCGTGACTGGTAGAGTTCTTGTTTTCTCTTTCATCTGTTGTTCCCGAGGAGGGTAATGACAGAGAGAGGACATACAGAGAATGGAACAGGGCTCAGGGAGAACAGTGTGTCATAGAGCTGGGAAGAGCAACATATTGTATGCCAATATCTCCAATTGAATCTACTGCAAGTAGCATCTTAAAGTAATAAGAGAGTGCATTACTTTCCCATACAATGAGTTGTGGACGCAGACAATCCTACACCATGTTGAGATGACAACTATGTGAGAGTGATTTCCCTGGTGGAGTGGCTGTCATATTTGGCTCTCAATCAGTCACACATACAGTATCACAGCAACCTCCTGATAACCCTCAGATACACTCTTGTGATTTGCACGTGTTGAATTACATGTAGATTGAAAGAGCAACACAGCTCCACACATGCGCACACAT
>NC_139656.1:9151719-9159219 GCF_951799395.1 Argentina silus | reverse complement strand
ATATCTGAGACTCCAGGAGTTCTCTTCAAAGGGCTTCTTAAATTCACCCTCTATTGTGAGTGTGGAGAGAGGTATAATTTGCCTGGAGTCCCACTGGATAAGGTTAATTGATGAGCAGAAAAACAGAAAGCTGATCTGAATAACTGATCCTCATCTTCTGCAGGCAGACAGAGCCACTCCTCAGGTGGGATATCCAGTGACATCCATGTATGAGATAGTTCACATCTCTGTCCCCCCTCCACCTCCCTCTCTCTCCATTCTTCCTCCTCCCTTCCTCCCTCTGTCTTCTCCTCCCTCCCCAGGGTCAGGTTTGGGCAGAGCAGAGAGGTTTAGATTCCAGTCTTGTGGCATGATAAGATCCACTTTGAAGGTGACATCACTGTGCCAGTCTTATTGTGCCCAGGATTACCACAGTGAGTGGGATAGATGATTTGAGCCACCCTGGAGCTCTGTATAGAGCTGAACACACACACACACACACACACACACACACACACACAGACACACACACACACACAAACACACACATACACACACAGGCGTGTGTTTGTGTGTGTCTGTGTTTGAGTGTGACGCACGGCACAGCATGGGCCTCTGTTTGAGTAGCAGAAGTAGTCTCCTAGGGTGCTGCACACAATCTCTTGCTGACATCTTTATCCATGCAGGTTGGTAGGTACTGACAGCCTGTCTGCCTGAACAATCACCCAGAGAGAACACACACTCAGCCGTGCAGAGACACACGTCACACACCTTCAAAATAAATCCGGCCTCCAGTTTGAGAGAGTCACCCTCTCTCAAACTGTCACCTGGGCTGATCAAGTCGAAATTCTGTTCGAAGTTCCAAACCACAACATTCTCCCTAACAATAATTTAACCCCCCATAATGTCGAACATTAGCTGTGGTGTTTCTGCATGCACGCATGATTAGAAGTGACATCTCCAGAGACAGAAAGGCAAACATCAGTGAGTCCTCTCTCCTAGAACACTCCTGGCCAATTGTAAACAAACCTGTGTCACCCCTAGACACTTAATTTTAGAAAGCGCTTTTCACTTCACTTTTCAATTCCTTTTGTAAGCTGTTCTAAGATGATGGGGCAGCATAGCTAAACTGATCTCACCTCACTCAGTTCTTTTGTGGACGTTATACAAAGCTTATGTTAAACAATACCCCATTCAGTCCTTCGGCATTGGCTCTGACCTTGTCTTCAAGCACCAAAGCTTGTGGGCCCCAATAGTGGTAACAGCATTACTAAAACACTTCCGCTCTATTCACAGACTGGCAGCGTATAGAGACTCAGACAAATGGCAGTGCCGCGGGTGACGGAGCTATGTAAGATTTGATTAAATATGCAGGAAGCCATGGAACAGTATTATGTCTGGGCCACTTATGGCTCCTCTCACACACCTGAGCTCCCACTGTAATCAGTACAGATATGACAGAGCCCCGAGCAGCCAATCTCTTACTCGCTCTCTCTCTCTCTCTCTCTCTCACACACACACACACACACACACACACACACACACACACACACACACACACACACACACACACACACACACACACACACACACACACAGTATCGCTGTATACAATCAACATAATACATGGATATACACTCACTGAACACTTTATTAGGAACACCTGTACACCTTCTCATGGTGGAGGTGGTGTAATGGTGTGGGGAATGTTTTCTTGGCACACTTTGGGCCCGTTAATACCAATCAATCATCGCTTGAATGCCACAGCCTATTTGAGTAATGGCTACTTCCAGCATGATAATGCACCATGTCACAAAGCAAAAGTCGTCTCAAACTGGTTTCATGAACATGACAATGAGTTCAGTGTTCTTCAGTGGCCTTGCCAGTCACCGGATCTGAATCCAATAGAACACCTTTGAGATTGATGTGCTTACACCTATTCAGCTTCCATGTTCTTGTAGTGTCTGCCTGAGGGGAGGAGCTAATACTCAGAGTGCAGTACATGGGAGGGGTCTGTTCAAAAATAGTCTGCAGGGGCGGATGCTGCCTCACACCCATAACCTTCATGGCAGTCTGTGTCAGGTGGGCAATTTGAGTTTGTAGTTGGACAGATGAATTGCCAAACCAGAAAACTAACAATTTGACATATGACATACTGTACTGTATCTGAAGTAATCCCTAGTGTTAAACGTATATTCTGGGCATGCAGCAGTAAGCATAGTTTTTGCAAAATGAAATCATTCGACTACTTGAATTGCTTTTCAATTAAACTCACTATGCTGGTAACTCATTAATGTAATACATGATCCATTGAGCAATTATATATTTGATGGGGAAATTGGCATGGCCTGTCTTCCCCCTCTCCGCTCTTGTTCTGCTTCCAAACAGCATGGGTAGGAATCTCAGCAGAGGAGGAAGATAATTAGACTGGATCATACTAATAGAGTCACACTGCACCAATTAAAGGAAGTAAAAAGCGTGCGTGGATATACAGAGCTCATTAACTAGACAAAAACACTGTTCTCACGGGACTTAAGATTAATGGCAGCTCTCAAATATGCTCACATACACTGAAACTGTGCATATACACACACACACACACACACACACAAGCATAAACTCACAAAGTACTATCTAATAATAGTTTCTAATAAAACACGACAGCTGTCCTTCTTTGACGTTAGGAACATTGATGAGCCACCTATTTCTCTCCTTTTCTTATGCTGAATGACTCATACATGCGTTCATCTCCTCATCGCCTCCCTTCCCATCTGCTCAACAAACTCACAAAACTCTGCTGCCCGTGTCCTCACAACCACCCCTACCCGGCATCACATCACCCCTGTACTCTAGGACCTCCGCTGGCTACCTGTCCATCAAAGGGTTGACTTTAAAGTCTTGCTCCTCACTTACAAGACCCTACATGGCTCTGGGACAGCCTATCTGTCTGAGCTCCTCATGCCATACTGCTCCACCTGCTCCCTCCACTCCACTGACTCTGGCCTCCTCACTGTCCCCAGAACCAGATTCCCTGGTTCCAAATTCACTATGGGTGACAAAGCTTTCTCATCTTCTGCTCCTCGCCTGTAGAATGCTCTCCTCCACAATGTCAGAGCTGCTGACAGTGTTGACTCTTTTAAGACCTATAGGGCTGTGACTGTCCTATATTTTCATTTTCATATATGTAAAGTGCTTTGAGTCCATGAGAAAGCGTGATACAAATGTAATATATTATTATTATTATTATTATTATTATACAGCATGCTTTCACATTAAAACAAATATCACAAAGACAGTATAGTCTTCAAGCAAAGGTGATAAATCGTCTTGCCAAATAATGATGCGGTTATGGGGACAGGAGAAGTAGGGAGGGGGAAAATAGATGTTCTTCACTCAACACCTTAACATTACCATTCAGCACATGGAATCTCCTCTTCTTCACTCAGTCATTCACTGGGCCTTGAGTGGAACACAACACACATAACATACTTTAATTTCAGACATTCTCTAAGCAATATGACAGAGAGGGGGGAATGGAGGAAGGGAGGGAGGGAGAAAGAGAGAGAGAGGCGGGAGGGGTAGAAAGGACTTTAAAAGAAACATGAGGGAGTTGAGGGAGTCAAGGGAGGGGATGTTTCTTCAGAGACTTTACTTTGGTAATTTCCTTGTTACAGTCTCCTTTAAGACAGATATAAAGCATTGTACAGATAATTGCAGCCATGTGCTTTTAGGACTTGACAGTGAAATAGCAAAGCCTCTTTCTGTTTTACTGGCCTTTTCAACATTTTAGCAGAACATCTTTCTCAGCTCTAGCCTTTCAAACATCTTCACTGACAGCTAAACCGCCGGTCATGATGTTGCCATTGTGTAGAAATCTTTCCTTTTAAAAATACATCTTCATGGTTCTCAGACATAAACACATCCCCAGCTCCACAATAAGGGGCTCTGTCACTCTCCATATACACTCACCAGCCACTTTATTAGGTATACCTGTACAACTGCTCGTTAATGCAAATATCTAATCAGCCAATATCTACATGGCAGCAACTCAATGCATTTAGGCATGTCGACATGGTCAAGACGACCTGGTGAAGTTCAAACCGAGCATCAGAATGGGGAAGAAAGGTGACTTAAGTGACTTTGAACGTGGCATAGTTGTCGGTGGCAGACGGGCTGGTCTGAGTGTTTCAGAAACTGCTTATCTACTGGGATTTTCACACATCTCTAGGGTTTACAGAAAATGGTCCGAAAAAGAGAAAATATCCAGTGAGCAGCAGTTCTCTGGGCAAAAATGCCTTGTTGATGCCAGAGGTCAGAGGAGAATGGCCAGACTGGTTCGAGATGATAGAAAAGCAACAGTAACTCAAATAACCACTCGTTACAACCAAGGTATGCAGAAGACAATCTCTGAACGCACAACATGTCGAACCTTGAAGCAGATGGGCTACAGCAACAGAAGACCACACCGGGTGCCACTCCTGTCAGCTAAGAACAGGAAACTGAGGCTACAATTGACACGGGCTCACCAAAATTGGACAATAGAAGATTGGAAAAACGTTGCTTGCTCTGATGAGTAAACAACATGAAAGCATGGATCCATCCTGCCTTGTATCAACGGTTCAGGCTGGTGGTGGTGGTGGTGGTGTAATGGTGTGGGGGATATTTTCTTGGCACACTTTGGGCCCCTTAGTACCAATTGAGCATCGTTTAAACGCCACAGCCTACCTGAGTATTGTTGCTGACCATGTCCATCCCTTTATGACCACAGTGTACCCATCTTCTGATGGCTACTTCCAGCAGGATAACGCGCCATGTCACAAAGTTCAAATCATCTCAAACTGGTTTCTTGACAATGAGACAATGAGACAATGAGTTCACTGTACTCCAATGGCCTCCACAGTCACTAGATCTCAATCCAATACAGCACCTTTGGGATGTGGTGGAACGGGAGATTCGCATCATGGATGTGCAGACGACAAATCTGCAGCAACTGCGTGATGCTATCATGTCAATATGGACCAAAATCTCTGAGGAATGTTTCCAGCACCTTGTTGAATCTATGCCACAAAGAATTAAGGCAGTTCTGAAGGCAAAAGGGGGTCCAACCCGGTACTAGCAAGGTGTACCCAATAAAGTGGCCGGTGAGTGTATATCTGTATTTGAGGTTGTGTCAGGTTATCATTTGATTTCTAAAAACTGCCCAACCACCACCTTCATGCTACCAATATTTGTTTTATAGTTCTTTATGGATCTCTTTTGAGGGGTGAATGAACATTATATTTTTTTTTAAGTAATAGTACATTTTTAAGTAATAGAACACAGACCTTAAAATTGGTGTATTGTGTATGGTGTATAAGCCTGGAAATAATAGATTGTCATTATATTTTATACATGCTTTTTGGTAACATAATTGTGGGATAATACCTAGGGTCCCTTTAGCACGATATGAGCCATATGTCCCCTCAGTCATAATAAGAAACCATCTGATCCTCAGTCACCTCTAGCATATGACCTTTCAGATGGAACATTTCCCCTGACCCCCAGCCATGTCACATGAAGGCTGTCCTTGACTGTTCGAGCTGTTAGAGTCCCCGCAGGGCATGGTGCTGATAGAGGGATTTGGGGCATGGTGTCATTCCAATCATAGATTAGACTAATAAGGATTATTACAACTCAGGCCCACCAATGAGTCAGTGCTAGAGCAGAAGGAAGATACTGTACAGTATAGTACATGGAAATAATGTGTAATTAGCTCAAAAGAAAACACTAATGTGGGAATGTTTCATCCACATCTCGTCGCTTCTCACCTTAAAATTAAAACCATGTAATGGAGCACCATTAATGGAACACAATGCAAATTGTGAATTTACTGTACAGCATACATAACTATCACCTCTAGCATTCAACTTCACTGATAGACATTAAAATAAAGGCACTTATGAAATCAAATGACACAGACGCACCATGGAAAACAGTAACGACAGAAATTGGAACAGAATTTGACAAATGGCTTAGTTTGAAAGACAGGTGGGATTAATTCGTTTTAAAGGGATGCTATTCACCATATATGGCTAATTGGAAGCATTTCCAAATGCAAATAGCCACGACCATGCATGGAGATTTAGAACATGATGGTATTTATCAGCCTTGATGTCTGCCAAGCGTACGGTTGTTGTACGCATGTTTGATAAAATTACACTTTGTGCCAGAAAGGTTTTTTAGGTACAGTATTACTGGTGTAGCAGGTATTTAGCAACAATATGTGTTTCCATTTAGATTGTACTTTTCTCCTTTCTGCCCAAGATGTATTTTCAGCCGGGTGGTGTGTGTGTGTGTGTGTGTGTGTGTGTGTGTGTGTGTGTGTGTGTGTGTGTGTGTGTGTGCAGGCAGGTTGTGACAGATTGAGACTGCTGGGCCACTGTGGTGGCTGATGACTCCCAGCGCCGCTCCTGTTGCTTCAGCTGAGTGGGAGTTACACTCCAGCATCAAACAGCACATAGGCAGTTCTGCCTCAGGCAAACAGAGAGGGATAGGGAGGGAGTTAAAACATGTAAAAAATATCACACAGACACTGTCTGGTCTTACCCGTTTGTTTTCATGTCTCTGCACAATAGAGGATTTGTATCAAATAGAATGTTCTCCGTCTGCAAAACTTTCTTTTCCAGCCATTGTGACAGAGAGAGGAGCAATTTACAGCCAATTTCAGCATTTCATATCTCTCTATGGGGGCTGTTGAACAGAAGGACAGTAGAACTTCAGAAAGAAAGCCTACAGTACTCTTCAAGATCACATAATATGCACAATTCTGGACAAAGCCAGGCTTAACAGAAGACATTCCCTTTATAGCTGTATTGCTATGACCTCTGAAACAACCACTATTCAGCCAACATCCTTAGAGATGCAGTACTGTATGTATATCATTTCACACTTCTCAGAAAACAACTCTTCCCAAACAGAGGTCCACGGGCGAGTGTGACACTTTATAATAAAATGACCCATAAATGCAAATGGTCCATCCATGGCTTTACCCTCATCATGGTGATTCTAAGATAACCTTATAGTTATGAATGGTAAACCCATTTCAACCGTAATGGGTCGCACACGTAGACAGAAAGACAATTACAATTTGACAGTCAACTGTCATTTTACGTCAACAAATGGACATCTCCGGACATCACTCTGGGTACTTTGGCTAGTAATGATGGCCCATGGCTTCTAGTGTTAAGCCAGGTAAAATGTTTACTTAATAATAATAATAATAATAATAATAATAATAATAATACATTTATTTATAGAGCACATTTTCGTACAGAGGCTGCAGCTCAAAGTGCTGCACATAAAAAGTCTGAAAAACAATAGTACAATAAAAGAAAAGTGAAATAGGAAAACAGTAAATAAACAGCAGTAGCCTACATGTTAACATAATACAAGCAATGGTAATAGATAATTAAAGCACTATTCAAGTAAAACCCAAGCAATACGGGTAAGACAATAAGTGATGGCACACGACCCCCCCCAACC
>NC_139656.1:9079219-9146719 GCF_951799395.1 Argentina silus | reverse complement strand
AACGTCATTTCCCAGAATAAATGCGACACCTTTTATAGATAGAGTCAGGTGCACACCCACCTTGTAGACTCCACTCCGCTACAATGTACACTCACCAAACACTTTATTAGGAACCCTATACTAATACTGGGTAGGGCCTCCCTTTACTCTCAAAACAGCCTCAATTCTTCATGGCATTGATTCCACAAGATGTTGGCAACATTCCTTTGAGATTCTAGTCCATGATGACATGATTGCATCACAATACCAATTCCTGCAGATTTTTCAGGTGCACTTTCAAGCTGTGAATCTCCCATTCTACCACATCCCAAAGGTGTTCAGACGGATTCAGATCCGGTTACTGGGAAGGCCACTGAAGAACACTGAACTCATTGGCATGTTCATGAAACCAGTTTGAGACAACTTTTGCTTTACAACAGCAGCAAACAAACCTAATGGAAACTACGCACCAACAAAACCAACCAGCAGTAACCATGCACACCACCATAGTAAATGTCCGTTAATGTATCAGTGTGTGTGGAGATCACTAGTGTCCATCAATACCCCTACTTCAAACATCAGCTCGATCAAACAGGAGAGCAGTCCAGCTACATGAGGGTAGAAAAACAAGACATACAGTAACACACCTGTGTTTATTCAGGACACACATACAGGGTTTCTCATTAACCTTTTCCAAATCACAGCAGTACAACCATATTTCAAAAAGAGTCATCTTCGTGATTCCAATAGAAGCATGTTTCAGGCAGAGTAGAGGCTCCGGGAACCAGTGGTGAGATGTGAGATGTGAGCAACCATATTACCATCAATAGCAAATGCAAATGTTGCCCTGATCATAGAAAAACTGATGCATGTAGCTCGCACATACCCACCCCCTTGACTGACGACACAAATACTTATATAAATGTCTATTGTCATAGTGTGCTGTGAGTCACAGGTGAGAGGTCAGAATGTTAGCTTCACACTTAAAGCTTCATCTAAACTAGGTCACATTCTGCCAACCTACGCACCCACGCCAAACGGACACACACACACACACACACACACACACACACACACACACACACACACACACACACACACACACACTGCTAGGTCTCACATACAGTAGATGCCATAGAGGAGCATTACAGTAATACTACATATAGGCTTTGCTTTATTGTAGTCATGGAAATACATGTTCGACTAGTGTTATTTACACTCTGATGTCATTGTATGTTGGTATGAGAGCTTAAATCTAAGCATCTTCCTGGCTGACCTTTTGGTGAATTTCAGAGCTGAGGAAATGTGGTCTTTATGTAAAATGTAGTTGTGCCTATCCTACCCCTGGCAAGCCAATTAATGATGAAATGTAGAGAAATATCTGTCATCATGTGAACAATGTGAAGGCAAAAAACAGATCTCTCCCCTGATAGGGATGCAGGGAAGGTTGTGTTCTTGTGATGAGAAGATGAGAGACAGCAGCAGAGGAGAGAAATGGAAAGACAGAGTGGAGAGAGAGAGAGAGCAAGAGAGAGAAAGAGAGAGAGAGAGTGAGAGAGAGAGAGCAAGAGAGAGAAAGAGAGAGAAAGAGAGAGAGTGTGAGAGAGAGAGAGCATTCAAAGTTCTGTCATCACCACAGGCGTCCTCCTGTGCAGAGGTTTTAGTCCATGGATGTTGAAAACATTGTCCCATCAGTCCTTCCTCACCCTTCCCTTCTCTGTATTTTAATTCACACACACACACACACACACACACACACACACACACACACACACACACACACACACACACACACACACACACACACACACACACACACACACACACACACACAGAGTTATGAAGAGTTTAATGAAAGTTCTTCATGTTTGGGAGGACATCTGCATAGCAGCTCTGCCCAAGGGAGGGCTGACACAGCAGGCTGCTGCCTCCTCAGCACAATCACAGTGTGTGTGTGTGTGTGTGTGTGTGTGTGTGTGTGTGTGTGTGTGTGTGTGTGTATGTGTGTGTGTGTATGGGTGTGTGCACGTGCACGTGCGTGTGTGTGTGTGCGTCTGTGTGTTCACTCTACCCGTGAGACAGCAAGACAAGACAGCGAGTAAAAACAGTACCGTAATTCAGTGGGAAGCAAAATTTGATACGTTCGGATAACAAGCAGTGTTGTATGTGCTGTTTTAGCACCAGGCAGTGAGAAGACATTTTCAAAGGGGAAACGCTGGGAAAATATGAATCTGATTGCAAAGGTTGGGTGGAGGTTAGTTTGATAACAAGAAAAGAGTCAGTTCACTAAAATAAGGGTATGAGATGATGTCAATGAAAATGTCTTGTGTGACTGAAACAACTAAATGTTTGGGGCCATTTTTATTCTGTCATAACATCTTTTGTTTTGGGCGCCTAAGTAAAAAAAAAATGAAAGGAATTGTACAGATGAACATTTTTGTTGTTTGGTAATCCATGTGCTGCATTTTCCCTGCTCTGTGCTAACATATAATTATTACATTGTGTGTGTTGCATGCTAGCATCCCCTCCAACATTAGAGATTACCAGTGCATGTGCAGTGCCTGCTTGTGGGTCCAACAGAGCATGAAGTTCTGAACAGAGAATCAGACAATGAATCAGTCTGAATACTGTTGTCTTACAAAGCTCTCACATACAGTAAACCTCTCCTATGTATAACAATGAGCTTATCTCTCTCAAATGAGCAGCATTGAAATAATTGTCTTGACTAAATCCTAGAGCACAACAATAAGAGACTACAGTCGCAACAGCTATTGTGTACTCCCATATTATGAAGAATCATTCCATGAGGATAGGGGATATCAGAGCATTGAAACAAACAGAATTGATTGAGAGACTGTTCAGACAAGACGACACAAATCCAGGGAGTGTAAGTGCAGACAGCATCGTCTGTTTTCCCAGGTCCATAGCCTACCTGTGTGATCCACATTGACTGGTTCTGGCTGACATGCACAAACACAAACAGCACAGACCCCACCCTCCAGTGGGCCTAGACCACTAAGAAAAACATCTTCATAAAACATGCATGAATAGGAGGAGGGAAAAAACTCACTGACGCAAATAAAATATGCCCCCTCCCTCTGACTTTAAAACATTGATGGAGACTGCTAGCCACGTGCTACACTATACAGAACACATGTAGCAGCGCAGGGAGAGAAGGGACCCTGAACCCTCGCACCAAATGGAGCGCTGAGCTTAACCAGCGAAGGTTGAGCGAGTTCACAGTCTAATCCTGGACTTCACCCATGGGAGAGCTGGGCTGAGAAAGGAAAGAGCAAGCCTCTAAAAAGCTTTTTCTGGTTCGGCTGTGTGTGTGTGTGTGTGTGTGTGTGTGTGTGTGTGTGTACATGCACCCCACAACAACAAAGCCCCATTGAACTTGGGACAGGTATCAAACACACCAAACTGAATAAAACAGTCAGTTGTTTTCCCTTTTAGTTGGTACTGGTTTAAACTAACTAACATTGGACTCCATATTATGGTACTAACGTCACTTTGACAATGACATTCATGGCCTAATTTGGATGGATTAGAATTTCCATCATATAAAGAAACATGTTCCCACTCTTGTGTTATCAGCCCAATGGCTCCTTTGATATCACTCTCAAAACACACACATTCAGCAGGCCTGGCAAACACACACACACACACACACACACACACACACACACACACACACACACACACACACACACACACACACACACACACACACACACACACACACACACACACACACACACACACACACACACACACACACTGGGAAAACAAACACACAGTCCTCTGATCTTTGTGCACTCAATCGCAACAATCCCATTTATCAAGACTAGACACAACCTGGAAACTAAACAAAGACTGTTATTTTTAGCATTGAAATGTACATAGTACGGTGATACACCAGACAGAGAGGACTACTCCAGACTACAGGATTACAGACAGGCTGCCTAGTCAGGTTGGGCTATTTGTCAAGCTCTGCCTCCGTAACAGATCTGGACTCTTCCTAATCCCAACCAGCATGGATCAGGACACACACAGCCCTTGTCAGGGGGAGAAGTAGGAAGTGCTCACAGAGACAAGAGGCACGTTAAACAGACCATTAGCCCAGCCTGGTCTGTGAAACCCCAAACTGTCAATATAGATTTAGGTTACAATTTAACCCAGCTAATGAATATAGCTTCTAATTACACCGTGTTAAATACCACTTCAGTGGCTGCAGATCAAGCCATCGATAATTCCAGGAATTGTTTAAGTAATTGCTGCAGACACTTTAATAAATTAGAGGAAAATAGCAAACAAACATTTTCTCTTAATGCAAGATTGGTGTACTGATGTAACCTTTAAGAGAAAGTCAGCAGGAGACACAGCTGTGAAACCTTGAGAGACTCATTAATTTCTTAACTTCCTGAACTACACAGAACAGCAAAAAAGACCAAAGGTTTTTCAAAAGGGCTGCTGACAGAAATACAGGAAACCTCTCTCTCTCTCCAAAACAACTCTCTCAAAAGCAGAGTCTGCAGAAGTCTGTTGTTTGAGCGACTTTTTAAAAGAGCTAAGCTTCTTGTTTCATGATAGAAAAGGTTTCTATACAGGAATAAAAACGTTCATTAGCAAGTCTTTTCCCCTCTCTGTTCTACAGGATATC
Organism: Argentina silus; assembly: GCF_951799395.1. Lineage (NCBI taxonomy): Eukaryota > Metazoa > Chordata > Actinopteri > Argentiniformes > Argentinidae > Argentina > Argentina silus. The sequence continues at coordinate 9,142,077 of NC_139656.1, read as the reverse complement.
CTGCAGTGGATGCTGTAGGAGTGTCCTACAGTTTGGGTCCTTCAGGAATGATCCAAACATGTGAGGCCACACCCATATACAGCATACAGTAAACACACACACACACACAGAAACATAAAATGGCATTAAAAAACATTCCAGTGCACAAGGCTAGTGGGCATGGCTGGATTAGCCTGTCTGGTGTGTATGTATATGTGTGGGCACATTAAACCCTGAGCACTGCCACAACCACAGTCATGCTTTGTTTATGGGGCTACTTCCCTGTTTGAATGAAAGCAAGATCCTGATAAGCCACGCGTCCCCCTGAACCAATGACCTGTGTTAAGGGGCAGTAATTGTCTTTTTACAGCAGGCTCTAAATCTCCCCATGCTCTCGCTACACCAGTGCAGCCCTCCACCACCGCCCGTTGCCTAGCAACCGCCTGCTGAAGAGCAGGCGGTTCAGTATTTTTTGACTGATGTGCATTGGCAACAAAGTCTGCTCCTCTTCAGTTCTGATGATAGGCAGTTTTATGTGTGTCTAACTCCTAATGATTTGTACACAGAGCTGTCCTTTATACACACTCCACCAATGGAGAATGCATGAGATGTCTATACAGAAAAGGCACAAGTAGAGGAATGGTTGGAAAAATAACTGATGGGACCATCAGTTATTTTTCCAACCAACTATCCCATTACTTTTTATATTTTATAGTTTCTTATTATATATATATATGTATAGGTGTGTTTGTGTGTGTGTGTGTGTGTGTGTGTGTGTGTGTGTGTGTGTGTGTCCACACTCACCTGAAGCCATCTGCATGTATCCGGCCAGAGTGCAGACCCTCCTCTCACAACCTCCACTGGGCAGGAAGATGGTGATGATGGCCAACAGAGAGCTGACTGCCAGGAGGGCACATCCTCCGGAGCATAGCACCGCACTTGTCTGAAACACACACACACACACACACACACACACACACACACACACACACACACACACACACACACACACAGTTAGTCAAGTTAGTAAGTGCATTCCTAGAGGCTTATGATATTCTGTAGTACAGCTGTCAGCAAATATCTGTTTTTCTATTCTGGTTGAATCATCTAAATACAGTGTTGGAAAGTCTCAATGCTGCACTGGTGCTGACTTGTTTTTGCTGGGTCACTGACCTCTGGTCATTGTAGATTAAACTTAGTGGCTAATGGGCTTCTCTTTCCTGAGACAGCGCTCCAAATCAAAACAACAAAGGACTGACTCTGACTGTCTCCATTCTTTACTCTCTGGTTATTCACAGCCTAGGCACAGTGAGGGAGACTGAGGAAAACACCAGCAAGGACGACACACACACACACACACACACACACACACACACACACAGACACACACAGACACACACAGACACACACAGACACACACACAGACACACACACACAGACACACACACACAGACACACACACACACACACACACAGACACACAGACACACACACAGACACACACACACACACACACACACACACACACACACACACACACACACACACACACACACACACACACAGACACAGACACACACACAGACACACACACACACACACACACCTCCCTACAGGATACATATTCCCCTGTAAAGAGTAAAGAGAGATGCCTGGGAGAGGCTGAAGTAGGAAAACAAAGAGTTGACTGAGGTGGTGAAGAAGCGGTCGAATCCAATGGATTATTGAAAGGAAAGGAGATGGACTGGACAGTAATAGAATAAAGAACATACATTTATTCCCCAGTACAACTTCACACGGTTATGGACATGATAAAGCAGACTTTACACACAAGTGGGCACATGACCAACTAACACAAGTTAACATTACGCTATATCTGACTCCAAAAGATGTGTTATGATTAATAATGATAGATAATGATTTTCTCATCCCTGTGTGGCAGACTCGATCATATCAGATCCTAGAGTCCATTAAGAATACCCAATATGCTATGACGACCAAATCCGTCGACAGTGGGGATATGTTCCAGAGGAAAATGGTGGTGATAATGAAGAGGGGGGCAGAGAAAACACAACTACCTCTCTGGGAGTGACCATCTTGGTTAATTTCCTTTCACCAATCATGACTCTATATGACAGATACAGTAACAGCCCATTCACTCTGATTAACACACAGTATTGACCAATGGTTCAACTCTGACAATGGAATGTGCTGTGCAATGTTTTGCAGTTGCTCTGTGAGCAGCAGGTATAGGTGCTGTGGGCTAGGGAGGGTGTGGGGAGGGGATCCAGGTGAACTCCCAGAGACAGCCTCCTCCCTCATCCTGCTGTTTGATCTGCCAGCCTCTTCATTAGTCCCTCACACCGTCTCTCTGTCTTTGATAAAGCTGCTGCACATCACTCTCTGATACATCTATTCTACCCCCTGGACGACGGACAGATGGACACGGATACGCGCACGCGCACGCACAAACGCAGTAGAACGAGTCCTGTGAGTGATTAGCATTCAAGCTCCGACAATATGAGAAAACGTAAATCATGCATGAGGGAATTACAGCACTAATACAAGTGTCATTAGGCACGTCCCTGATGCGTTTCAACGCTGTGAGTGACATGGATGAAGGGAAAAAAGCGCAAAAATCTGCATGGCTGACAGAAGATTTAATTAAATTGTCCTCGCAAAAAGAAAAAGGAGGGTCACATTAATTTTTTTTATGAAGGTAGGAAAAAAGAGAGACAGATGAAAAAGCAACCCCCGCTGCTCTCTCTATAGTAAAGACAGAATAATTTGGATATTCAAAGACTTCCTCTACTACTGCCCCCCCATCTCCTCAGGTTTAAGTCAAAGCCTCCCAAACAACATAACAGCTTTCGCCCGGTGAGGGAACAGAAACTGTTTAAATAGTAAGTGTCTATTCTTTATTTTTTATTAGGATCCCCATTAGCTGCCGTCTAAGAGACCACTAGTCTTCCTGGGGTCCAAAAAAAGACATTACAGATGATTTATATTCAACATTAGCGATAGAATGTTATGACAAGGGCAAATAAGAATGACAATGCAACACAAAAGTGTGTCCTTCAACAGTTGTAGAACTCTCCCTCTCATGCATGCGTCTACCATTATACTCTGACAAATTAATAATATAATTCATTTGTTCATTTAGCATAGTTGAATGGGTGTATCAAGACAAATTATTCAGGTAGAGTGCTGTAGGTCAAGTGTAACAAATCTGCATGGAGAGCAGTGGTGAATGTTCCACTGGTTCAAAAGAACCTGCTTTTAATCAATTTGGATCAGAACCATGATTAACATAATTATGATGATGATGATAATGATGACTGTTATTGTTGAATCTCAGATGATGATGATGTTGATGACAATTCCGATGATGACCTACCACTGACACGTAAGGAAAGTGCAGTAGGCAGAAGAGCTTAATGGATATGGAAAACACATTAAATCATATGTGCTTTGTTCATTTCCCTCTCTCACTAAAATGATATTCATGTATGCATGGGAATGTGTGCTTTTCCCCCACTGCTTGATCCTGGCTTGCCTCACAGCCTCTCTGTGAAGAGCCTGACTCCCGCTGTGCTGTTTTAAATTCACTGTGATACATTAAAGATACGGTGGGGGCCTCATAAAGGAGAGGGCTGGACAGGGCTGGAGTTGAGGAGGACACCTATTTACCACAATATTAAACTCACACAATACATACTCTATAGTTTAGGCTGGTGGAGGCACGTGTTTGATACTATTCCTCATTCAGTTCCATGCATTACAATGAGCCTGTCCTCCGATTTCTACCTCCACCAGCCTTCCCAGACCTACTCACATACAGTACACACTGTCAGTGTGCAAGGTCATGAGGAAGAAGTGAGGCACACAGGCCTCCTAACTGTTCTCAATATTTACACAAACTGTTATTTGTGTTTTCCTCCCTTTGTTCTGTCTCTAATTAACTGGGAGCAGTAATAGATTTATCGCCATGACATTTTTAACTGCCATTTAAAACAACCCGCGACACCAATAAAGCCTATCAGAGTTGTTCCCTGCCATCAATAAAACCAACCTACATTTCAATTAATGCTGCTAACATTAATCAAGTCTCACATTGTGTGTTTGTCAAGGAGCATTTGTCTGGGTGGTTACCACTGTTGATGAAACACGTGTTAAACAAACTCATTATCATTAGAACATTTACTTACAGACAAGACGGGAAAAAATGAGATGCCATTTATGTGACTGCATTTGCATTGCTCAGAGCACAAGTTAATTTAGTAGAAAATTGGGTTTTAACAGCACTGGCACTTTCAGAGATGCTTTCTAAATAGATTCTAATGATATGTGAATAACTACACAGGGCACTGCAAAAACAAGTTGTGGAAAAGTGAGTTTTGAAGAGTGAATTTGTAAAGAAAATGTGGAGGAGATGGGGGGGAAAAAATGGGCAGTCCCCAAGGTTATGTCTTTGTCATTCTGTTGGTCTTCCTCTGTGTCATCATTATCACTGTAGTCCTTGTTTAGAACCTGTGGTGGGAAACATTTGGGCAAGATGACAAGTCTTACTATCAGCCAGGTGTCCTGAACATCAGTTCTTTTGTGGCGTACTTGCCCACCCACAAAAAAAAACATCTGGGACCACCCATATGAGATACTGTAGAACTTGATCCACATCCCAATCCAGCCATATAAAAATGTCCTCCAGAACTCAGTAATGGCCTGCCTCATAGAATGCTGAGACAAAAGCGTACATGCACAACTACACACATACTATAGGGCTCCAGGGCTCCAGGGCTCCAGGGCTCGGTCATAAAGACGTTTTATTGGTTTCCTACACTAAACTGATCAGATACAAGGCCTATTGGAGAGCAATAACAGCTCTGATGCAAAATGGACTGAATAGAACCGGAGTGGTGAGTAATAAAGTAACATTCCGGGTGGAGGATCTTCGATTTCCAATTACATTGAGGAAGTCAAGGATTACTCTCTATAGGCCCATGAAATTTCATTGTCTCCTCAATTGGGAGTTACAATCTGGGATCTGAAAAGGCCAGAACATGTACCATAAAACACACATTCGATTCCTGTCCTTGAAAATGAATGATAACATTTAAATTCTGAGCTTGTAAGGGAGCATACTATCTCACCTCTCATTTCTATGAAATGTCAGTAATAAGAGACTGGCACATTAGTGCTCAGTGCATACATACCCTTGACAGAAATAACTCTTCCACTTAACAATCTAATGCCTCGCCTATGTAGAGGACTCAAGGTGAAGTGAGTGTGGCTCAGCTGATAAGCAGACGTGATGATTTTGCCGTATTGCGCTTTCCGTGGGTGCTGTGTAGCTAATACTGTGTGTTGTTTGTGTTTGCATGCAGTACAGGCGCCACCGGCCAAAGCCTTGCTGGCGGTCTCCACTTCCCCCGTGCTTTTAGCGACCTAAACTGGGCTCGAACCACATCAGCATTCAGTGATGTAATAGCGTAGTGATCACAGTAAGTGTCAGCCTTGACATCTCCCTGTGTCTGCAGAGCCTGGGCAGCGCAGTAATGTCCTGTCGCTCGCAGCCCATTAGCGCCATCACACGCCTCCAAAAACGTCCCTTTACCCTGAGAGGGGTTGGTGCTGCCTGCCGCCCGCTTATGGCCCTGTAGCAGAGGCACATAGTGAATCAGTTGGGAGGGCTCTCTCTCTCTCACTGCTCTCTCTCTCTCCCTCTCCCCCCCCACAGACAGACAGACAGACAGACAGACAGACAGACAGACAGACAGACAGAGACACACACACACACACACACACACACACACACACACACACACACACACACACACACAGGGCAGTTATCCCTCCTTGGTACTCTCTGCTTGTCCTGTAACTTCAGAATTTCCAGAAGAATCCTTATAACCTGTCAGAATAGTCACAAGAATACAAAAACATCCATCCCTAACTGAATGTGTTAAAAAGTACATCCGTCTCCTCATTGATCTTCACTGGGGGGCTGTAGAGACAAAGGCTGATGTGCCTCTGTGCGTCTGTCAGCCCCCTGAATGGCTGACAAAGCCAAGCATGCAGAGAGAATACAAGATGGAGAGGAGATGAAGGATAAGGGAGGGAGGAGATTAATGACCTGACAAGAGGATGGAGGGTCCATTTCTGTGTTCAGGACAGGCCCCAGATAGGATGTGACATTCAAGAGCACTTATGAGGACATAGGAACATTCTACAACTCCCCCACCATGAGACAGGCACCACCACCACCACCCCCACCAACAACAACAACAACAACAGACTATCATATTAAATTGACAACAGCAAATGTGTGTCTTAAAATGTTTTGCGCTCTCATTTGATAATAACTGGCAAAGTCAACACCATGTTCTAAAACACAGTGGATGGGTGGATGATAATCTGTCAGCCGTTATTTATTCAAGAAATGACTCCTCTCAGATCTAGTTCCTGAGCAATTACCCCATTCAATAACGTTGTGATGGTGAAGGCTGATTGGAATGCTAATCTGTGAGTTGGGTTTCCAGCCATAGTTCAGTAGGGTTTGGGTTCCCATAGAATGGAGTTTCCCATAATCTCCCCCATAAGGAGAAAGTCTTGGCCCATTCTAGGGGGGAATCAGAGGGTAACACTAAACTGCCTTTCATTGTCATAAGGAATCCACTATTTTCTGGCCCTGTAGTAAAGTAACGCGTTAATGTGGTGTAGAGTATAAAGTGACACGCTTAATCAAAACACGGCGGGAATCTACAGTCAGCCAGTCTCACTGTGAACACGCCAGGCTGAATGAACTGGCCTGAACTTCCTGCTTCAACTCTCCCTGCCTCTCCTCCCTTCTCATTGTTTTCCCAGCAGTTTGCCTCCGGTCAGTCCCCACGCTCCCCAGGCAGTGTGAGGGGGTGTTGGTTTTGATGGTGCAATGAGTCCAGTTCAAGCACCACAGAGACACGCTGAGGGCAGGAAACAGCACCAGAGTGACAGGAGGCCACAGGCACAGCAGAAGTCAGTGTTGTGGCTCCCTGTGAGACCCTTGTCCACCTGCCAAACACTGTAGGGGGATGCTTCAACTTCCTTCCAACCGCCTTTATTAACCTCTGACAAAAATGTGTGCGTGTGTGTGTGTGTGTGTGTGTGTGTGTGTGTGTGTGTGTGTGTCTGAAGGTCAGTCAGTCAGTGCGTCCTTGCCTCCTGCCCTCTTCCCAGTAAACACCACCAGCTGTACAAAACAGGAGAGCTGACCTACTGACAGATCCAGGCCCATTACCAGAGAGCATCCACAGGCAGAGGAGTAGATTTCAGAGCTGATCCTCTTCCTCCTTTGTCCCGGGTAAGTCCCAGTTTCCCTGGCCTGGCTCCACTCTGGCCTCAGCCCTAGGCAGCTGTCTCCCTGTAAGGGCCACTTACTGCCACCTGGAGCCCCACCTGGAGCCCTAATGGAGGCCATTGTGTGCTTTGGAATGAATGAAGGACAGAAATGGCCTCCTTGGTGAGTGTAGTTACAATAGTTGTTAAAATGCACTCTTCCGATGTCCTCCCTGAGGAGGGGATGATGCAAGTTTGTTCACTTTTTTGAGCAAATAACAGCCTTACTCAAGTCTGCTCAAGGTCAGTAACAAGGGCACCTCAACAGTTAGGTAAGGACAATAATACAAAACTTGGGCAATGCTAAATCAAAAGACATAGAAACAAAGTATGAATTCACCTTGCTATGAACTTTTGAAAAATTCCAATCCCACTGGAAAGATGCATATTCAGAACATTTCCATCTCTGTGGTGGAGGCAGTGTGAGTGGATTCACAGCATCCCACTGGAGACGAGTGTTTATGCAAAGCCAGAGCTATAGAAACACATTCAATGGCTGTTATATAAGACTTTGGAGAGGATAGCTATGGGCCACAGAGCAAACTCTTGCTGCTATTTTAGGAGCCATATTGTTCTTCAAAAAACATCTCCCCAGCCTCTTAAAAAACAGGAAGCATTGTATTGCTGCCCTGCAGTCTTCCATAAATCAAAAGAAACTCTCCCTACAAACTGTCACCACATCTACACTGCCACAACAAACGTTAAAAAAGCACTTCCTGAGGATATACTATAATTTCCCATTCACCTAATAGGGGATGTGAAATATCTTCAATGCATGACGTCTCTGTTATAGGGTAATCAACTATATGACAGTGATCAAACATCCATCTGTCAGCTCTGTTCACCCACCCACACAGACAACACACTACAGATCAGATCTGCAGACTGTGCTTGGGAGATATTGTACAGTGATTCACACAAGCCATATAGAAGCCATAATACCAGAACTACAAAATCAAACCAAACCTGAAACCTGGGCTCTGAGCTCTGAGGAGAAGAGATACTCTACCCGGGGGCTTACGCCCCATTAGCAGACAGCAGCCTCATCAGCCACAAAAGCCCCTTCTCCTCTCCCTGCTCACAATCCTGCTCTCAATTAAATGGATGTTAATGTCCCAGGGGAGGCATGCACAGGGTCAGGTACAGAAGATAATGTAACCGCCCCTGGACCTGCGTAGCTCCCTTCTCCTCTGCCCCCTCTACCCATTGGTCTGTGGTAAATAATACATCACAACAGCAGATCGGATCCAGGATCAAATAGATGGTTTAAACAGTATGGAAGCCTTCACTGGATGTAGTAATGATGACATCCCCAGTCCCCAGCCAGGAGTTGGAAGAGAGCCTGTTAGAAAGGCTCTTTTATACCTTGTCAAAGGGAGCTGTCAAAGGGAGAGGAACCGCTTCTTCTCTTTCAATGGAGCCTTAATTGAATTGAATCGCAACTGATAGTTAGTGTTTTCTCCTCTAATTATCTTGACAACAAACAAACACAGCATTCGTTTTCCTTATGGTTTGAGGCTCATGCTAATTCCTGCGGAGAAGAGTGCTTATATACGGTGTAGGAAAAGCAGATATATAGCATTCATTTAGAATGATGTGTTTGCACAATGTTGAGGGTGGAAATTATAGAAATCTGCCTGATAAACAAGCTAACTATAAATCAGAGTGAGTGTACTAATTAGAATAAATCTATGTCTGGCACACTGACAAACAGAAGAGTGTAAGTAGAATACAAAGAGGCAGAATCTCACAATTATGGCAGATTTTTTTCACATCAAACTCTCTGAGCTGTAGGAACAAGAACAGAGGGGATGGCAGGAGATGAGAGAGAGAGAGAGAGAGAGAGAGAAAGAAAGAAGGAGGGGATGAGTGTTTGTTCAAAGAGGACTAGAAAATATAGTATTTTCTCTCCCAAATAACATCAGTTGCCTGTGTAATACTATACAAACCCACGCACTGATTAAACATAACGTTGACTTGCCCTGCAAGGTCTGATAGCCTTGGGATTGGGAAACTTTTTTCTCTAAATGTGGGTGTCTTGTTTACCTAACACGTGATAAGATATGCATAAGCTTACCTTATGAGCCTTAACAAAATGCATTTTCCTTTCTTTTTAAAAATGTATGAGGTGCATTTAAAAACCTTACTAATGGCTCCATACACATTCAAACACATGGAGGCTTTTCTCAGAGCAACTAAACATAATAATTGTCACTTCAAATAGTATTTTACAAAGCCTTTGATATCAGGTAAAAGGTCAAACTGAGGTAAAAGAGTCTCACAACAAGCCTCTCTCCCAAGACTTCTAGAAGAGACTATGAGGATGTCAGCCTGTCAACCAAGCAGACTGTCCTGCCTGAGATAGAGATGTAGCAGGCTAAGAGAAGCTGCTGCACTATGGAAGGAAGCTGTCCTTGACTGTACCTGTCACGCTCTACCCAAACTCACACAGCCAGCTCCTGCATTTATGCATGATCTGCCCTACAACGGTTCCCCTGTGCACATTTCATAATTCATGCATACTGTACTGTAGCAACTAAAAATGCTACAATATCAGCTTCCACAACTATACTGCTGATTTCAGCAGCTAACAGTCGGGTTAGGGCCAGGCCAAAGCACTGTCATCAGAACAAAATATTCTGTAATAATAACAAACTCTCTAACCCACAGGGAAAATATTCAGATAGTAAATATTTCTGAATAATTGAAATATTCTTTAATAATAACATAATCTACAATTCTAACAGATGCATTCAAGTACCAGTATATTCTGTATACAGTAGGTTGGTATACTATCCATCACTTGACAGCTTACTCCACAAGACCCTGCACTTATAGCTCTGCCACAAGGCTACACTGCCCCCTCATATGTTTCAGATGGCATCACTGAGATTGAGAAAATCACCACTAACATGTTGCAGGGGGAAGAATGTTCTACACAGAGATGCATCAGTCTGAGTAAAATAATGTCCTTATGCTTGAGAGAACGTCTGCTGAAGCTTTAATAGTGCTGAATCAGTCTCAATGAGCTATTCAGTGAACATGATGCAATAGGACAACAATATGATACACAACTTCATCAGAAACGAGGGGTTTGTCACTATGTGGTAGGTTACTAATTAATCAGCTTCAACTTGCTGTGTTCAGAATTTAACTTGCTGTGTTAGTATGTGAATAGAATATGCTTATCCAGTAGTTACAATGGGATGGATGTTAGAGGTACTTCCTCTGACTATAACCACTGTCTCCCCCTCACAAATACAAAGTAGGGGGAAACTATCAGTGCACTAACTATGTTCAAAATTATTCTAAGCAACCTCAACGTTCATTTGGGAATTAAAATGTGAGACTCATTGGTTATTATGAACCTCTGTCTCATTCGTCTTTGGGACCACATATGCAATAGATTGCTAACTAATTTGATGCCATACTGTAGCATACCTCTGAAAGTGTCTCAGTGGCCTCCTTAAATGGGCCACTTATGCATGTTACATGATAACAAACTAGCAAGGGCAGATAAGAGAAGCGCCTTCAGCATATAAGATGCGTGCTTATTTTAAAAGCCTCATTTCTCATCCGACAATAACATGCTGAACATTAGTGTAGCTGAGTATTTCTCAAACAATACAAGTCTACTTTACCAGGACCTAATTCTTTACTCTCTATTCTTTGACGCTGCATGACTCGCCTGACTGTGGGAGGGGTAGAAACCTTTGAAGAACTTTATGTCTGGGAGCTTTGAAAGAGTACCCAATTTTTTGGGGGGGATCATTGCAATTTTGGAATGAAAGAAAGAGTAAGTCTGGAGAGACAGCCATGTACAGACTGCATGGGCCTAAATCATACAGAATCAAGATGATTTAATCAAAAATAAACTTTGTCATTCTTGTCTTTAAGATGATCCAGTGCATCAACCTTAAAGATGTGTATTTGCTAAGAGATTTACAGCATTAGAGCAGCAAAGTGTTCATTCCTCTCTGGGTTTCCTCCATTACCCATGGCCCCTGTGTGTTGACTACTGATGGAGACTAGAGCTCTCGGCTACAAACCGGCTCAATGCATCAAGCCAAGTGAGCTATCATTTATGTTAAAAAATGGCAGAACGTTCCCTGTTAAATCAATACATAAACTACCCTCTGGGTCTACAATGGAGGCGGTGAAAGTGACAGGCTGGTTAACAAATGGACAGCAGCCGCCCAGAACCCGCTGACTCAGCATGTTCCTGAGGAACGTACAGCGCACCCTTTCTCCATCCCTCCCTCTTTTCTATTAGTCAGACAGTGGTCTGTTTCTACCTTGCAATTGCTGATCAGAGGGTCTTACATATCACAAAAAGCAAAGAATATCATTCAAAGGCAGATACTTGCTCAAGGAGTTGATGAAATTTGTGCAGGAGGGTGAACTCAGCTGAAGTGGAAAATAAATGTTAAACAATATTTTGCCACCAGAACGATGAAGTAATGTATTGATCATAGAGATACATGCATAGGATACATGCATGACTTACACCTTAGATCTCTTCTGTCAGAGTGAATCCTCTGCATCTTTACCTCATGCTCATGCTGTTAGAGTGAAAAGTCCAGTAAAAATAAACATTTGTATGTTTCTCTGTTCAACTCTCTCTCTGAAAGATCCTTTAGACCCACCTGCACCCATGTACTGTACCTGCCCTCAAACTACCCCAAAGCCAAGCAGCACAAAGCTCAAATCCCAGGCCTAGAAGTTTAACCCCTGTGTAAAATGTCTGACCTTCTCTCGCATGAAGCCAAATTGGTTTCAGGTTGGATTGTCCCCTGAACTGGCTCAGAATCAGGCACATCCCAGACCACTGTGAAGCTCTGTTGGCAGCCACAGTCAGAGCAGGGACCTTGGGACATGTATGATGAGGTGACAGACAGTAGCTAGAATCCTCAGTTATACTTAATTTCACACAATTATCTACATATTTCCACATTTATTTTATTTTCCTTTTCCAATCCACTATTGCTGTATCTCATTGTGAGATGAATGCTCTCACATGTTAAGTGAGGGCGACCAGACCACACAAAATGCTATACTTGTTCTTCACTGAATCTTGAGCTAGGTATATCTTGAGCTAGGTGTATCTTGAGCTAGGTGTATCTTGAGCTAGGTATATCTTGAGCTAGGTGTATCTTAAGCTAGGTATATCTTGAGCTAGGTGTATGTCTGATATAACAGTCGTTCTAAGACACTTTACTAGGCAGCCCGCCAGAACGAACTCACTGCAAATGAAATGTGCCCCTGTGCTGCAAAACAGTCTCCTGAAAAGCAACTCTTTGAAGAACATGCAGTAAAACTCTCCCTCCTCTTTCTCTCTCTCATTTATGTTATCCCCCTCCTCCCTCATCCTCTGCTGCCAGTAGCCCCTGGCTTCCCTCTCTGCACCCAGGCTCCCCTGGTAAGCAGTCCCTGGACCCCTAATTACCGCATTAGCATCTCCATGGACAGCCAGTATCACTCACATCACTGTGCCACTTCTGATCAGTCATGTTTGCCCTGGCCCCTGTGTTTGTGTGTGATATCTCTAAGTTAGGGAGGGACATAAATAGAATCAGGTTAGCGGGAGAATCCACACAGACGTAGCTCTCTGAGCGTCTTTGTATGGGCCAGTCTGCTTTTGTCTCAAACCGCAGAGGCGAGGCTTGCCCTCTCCCCAAGGCCATGGAGATACGAGACACATACATTAGGCCACATAACATCATCCATAGTTTAGATACACATTCCTGGACAAATTGCTTTCCCCAGAGAGGCATCCCATTAGCAAAGAAGTGAATTGTGGCCAACTCCGACTGAAAGGCTGGGGAGAGTGAGCAGAGGCTTCTACACTACAGTAAATCTACAGGGAGAAAAACCTCAGCTTGCCTGCACCAGGGACAGAGTGAGTGCTTTCGATTTGGGTTTGCAATCCTGCGCTACTTGTTCTTTGTGAGGATTCATGTGCACACTGGCGTATATCTTGGAGAGTGACAGGGAATCCATTGACTCCTATGCCATTGTAATATGTGGGCCCTTGTGGGACCTTGGCTCCTGGCTGGGGCCGACCCGCCACACTGCTCATCTCCTCTCTCTCTTATTCCAAAACCCGGGAGAGAGAGGCTGGGACTCATCCATCATGTTATTAGGGCAGCAGCCACGGTGATAACACCCTGGGCTACTGGTTCTGTTCAACAGGCAGAGGGGCCTCAACGGATTCAGACGGAGCAAATCATAGCCTCCAACCGATACACCCGATACATATATAGTGCAAAAAGAAATGGGAATTGTCTGGCCTGGACTGCCCACCCAATGATCCGTACTACAGTATATTACATTTGTAGAGCTTTCCACTCAGAACCAGTTCTGTCTCTATGATGAGTTCAATTGCATTTTTAAGCTTTCTGTGTTCTTCACAGACAGAAAAGCTAAAATAAATGTATGACTCATCTTTTTGGCAACTCTGTTTGGGAGTCTGAGGAGGGGATTGTTTTGTTCATTGTGTTGTGGATTTCACTGCAAGACAAGCCATCGCTACAAGCCCCAGAATCTCAGGCTTGTAAAGCTGGCCTATTCTGATGCGACAGACACAAGTCGAGGATGGACTTCTCCAATCACTGTTTTTGAAGTCTGGCCATTACTAATTTACATCCAAACCATGACAATCTCTGTGCATGTAAACAAACATACACTCACTCACACATACACGTTCCCACTCTTGTGTTATCAGCCCAATGGCTCCTTTGATATCACTCTCAAAACACACACATTCACCAGGTCTGGCAACACACACACACACACACACACACACACACACACACACACACACACACACACACACACACACACACACACACACACACACACACACACACACACACACACACACACACACACACACACACACACACACACACACACACACACACACACACACACACACACACACACACACACACACACACACACACACACACGAGTTAGATGTGTCAAGAGCTGTTACCCAGAGCTAGGTTAATCCAGCTCCAGTGTTTACAGCAGTGGAGCTGATACGAGCCCTCGGCTGCTGGAACCACGTAAGGTGTTAACAACTTAAGTGAAATTTTTCTGGCAGGCGAGCAGCACTTCCTCCTCCTTCACACTTTATCTAGCAGCAGGTCACAGTACAACTCCCAGACTAACGCCTCCAACATGGCATCTGAGTTCTAAGGATACTCATAAGCTCAGTCTGCTCTGAGGGAAAATAACACAATCCAGAGTCATGGGGAGAAGACATTGCCAAGAACAATAATAATCAGGGGATCATTCTGATTTTTAACAGTTCTCGCTTGTTGCATAATTGTAAGACATTTTGCAAATGTATTGTATATTGACTGTGTTGTATTTACTGCCCATACCCCAGTATTTTTGGAATCTACACTCAGAGATCAGGTCATAGATTATCCCCTACTAGTTATATCCACTCCCTCCTCCCCAGCGGTAGAGCTCCTACATGGTCAGTAGCAGGCCTGCCAGTCACAGCTGCAGCCTGGCACATCGCTGTCTGGGCTTCTCCGTGCCAAGGCTGGATTGCAGTACAGAGGCTTTTTAAACATGGGGAGAGAACAGAAACTCCAAACAAACCAGAGCGCAAGTAGGCCAGGCACAGAGGGAGTGTGAGAGAGCTGCAGGAGCCCAGCCCTGCTCCTCCTCCTCCCTCGTTCAGTCCCATCCACAGGACTCTGCGTGAGCTCTCAGTGTAGGCAAGCTGAACACAGCCCTTCACTGCTGGAGACCACAGACCCCATTGCTGTCAGAGATGGGGGGCCTTATTCTCTATCATATATGCAGACAGAGTTGGACAGGGGATGGTGGTTGTGGGTGGTATGTGTGTGTGTGTGTGTTCATGCGTGTGTGTGTGTGTGTGTGTGTGGGGGGGGGGGGGGTGTTAAAAATGGAGAGCAGTAACATCAGCTGAATAATCTGCACATCAATGAGGAGAGGTGGGGGCCATAACGTGTGCCTGATGAAATTTTAATGGCCCTTCACCTTTATTAATGGCTATGGAGGCGTGATGCTGTGCTTGGGTCCACCGTGATCACAGACGCATCCATGTAAAAGAAGCACCTCAGTCAGCAACTCTCCGGGCATGAAGGTACTACTTGACTGACTGAAAGAACAGATGATAATAGGCTGAAATTAGTCAATATAAATGAATGTAACAGGCCCTTGGGGATAATTTGCTTGCAAATATTGCTGAAAATCCAATTCAGCAACATCACATTTTATCAATAAGTACCTCAAGATCTATATAATATCAAAATGTAAGGGGTTAGAACTGTATGTCACCCATGAGAGAGCATATTAACCCATTGTGCACTGCTTGGTATGTATCCAAGCTGTGTACTTAGAAATGTAAAAGACTGTTTTCCTGTCTAATCCAGGACAGAATCAAAACTTCACTACCTGAGGTCTTAAGAAGAGAACCAAGCATTTTATTCTTCCCTCCACACAACCCCTACTACAATCACAAGAACAAAAGGCGATTTATTAATATCTCCCTTTCAAATGCTAATTCCTCCTCATACATAAACCATAACTCCTGAGGTAGCTGGTATTGCAGGGGTTTTTACAGAATGGTGGGGGGTCCAACTGGCCTACTCTTTCTAATCTAGAATGAAAAGAACCCATTTAAGCACCGGACAGCTTTGCAGGAATGCCAAGAGAAACCCAGATGCAACTCAACTCCTGAGGGGCCACATGCCTCTGCTCCAGTCACACAGCTCCTAATGAGCACAATCACCACCTCTATTTGGCTGGAAGTTCACCCACAGAGCCACTGTGAAATCTAGCATTGATTCGATTTGACACTCTGTCCCATAGCTTTAACCCCAATACTTCATATACTCTCTATCTACATTGATGGATTAGTCTGAGGGTTATCATGTAGGCTACTGTGCACTTTGAATACCTCAATAGTGTTTTATTAGGCTAATGTCCGGGATAAGCTCAGCAGTGCACCCTTCCAAATATACATGCAGCAACAGAAGAAAACACAATCGACTGTTGATGGACTATACTCAAAGCATTGAATATGAAAATGTGAATTGCTAGAGGAAAATGTATTCAGTAATGCCTGCAGTCGTAGGTGGGGCTATGGCTAAGTAGATTTATGTAACCACTTGTATCCTCTGAGACATGAGACAATTCTATTGGCTGCATATATGTGTGAGAGTCTCCCTTGGCATTGGAATAGGCTACTGTCACTTCACTGTACTATCATCCCAATCACAGCTCCTGTGCTCCAACAAACAATAGCTCAGATAAGTCATGGTTACTCGCCAACCTTGAGTGTGTTGTATCCTCTAATTAGTGGTAATTATATTATTTCATTGACAGTATTCAGATATTCTCAAAATACTGTAGAAAAGAGACACTTCTTCAATAGGTTCCCCAATTACTGCTCAGGTCACGCCCCCTCCCTGCAGCTCACCACACCTGTTCCAACTTCCCACTGATTGCAATCCCTCATGTGCAGTATGACTTGGCTCAGCCTCATTCATTGGGTCGTACATGCTGCCATGTCCATAATCATCACCTCCAGTTTGGCAACAGAAACACATGTGCTCATGGTCCCCCTCAAAGCGCTGCTCTCTCAATCATGATGAATTCATTGTCTTGTAAGGCTCCGGGGTATGTTTGCTTGAAAAGGCGCAAATATGTGTAGGCCTATACAGTATTGTGTATGTACAGTAATACAACTGGTAATTATAACATGGTAGCCTATAGCCTACTACACCAAGTAAGCGCCATTGCTCATACATTGATTGCAGTACATTGTAAAATCCATGTTTTGAGTTTGCCCTTATGAAATTCATTTGTCTGACTAAAATGTTTTATTTAATAATATTCATATGTGGTATTGATGCTCAGTGACTGAGTTACATGTACCTGCCAGGAGCTGGAGGGGATCTCAGCGAATTTCCCGAGTCCTCCGAACGTGTAGCATCTGTACATGTGGTCCAGAGACTCCGAGCAGTGCCAAAGTAAGCCGAAACTCACAGAGTCCTTGTTTTTCAGATGGTCTTTAACAATCCACGCAGGGGATATAAAACTGAAACTACAGATAGCGACAAGAGCGGACGACAGGAGCACCCAGAAGCAGCCCACACAGCTGAACATCCTTGCAGCTTGGGGCAACGAGCTAGGAGACAGATCAATCCCAAACCCGGCTTCTTTCTTCTTCCGATCCAGCAATGAATGCATTTGGAGCTCACACACCCAGTAGAATTAAACTGAACCTCCCAACAAATATTACATCAGCAACCGCCACAGAAATAGTTAACAATGTGGTATCCGTAGTGGATGATCGAATAAATGACCAAAACATCGGCTCGGAATTTATAAGCCAAGCATCTGCACTTCTAATAAAATTTAACAAGCTGTTACAAGGAATAAGCAATATCTTCTCAAATTATCCGCAACTGTTACTGTAGTTGAAAATCTGAAATGTGACAGGACACAAAAGATGTTTGTCACACCCGAGACACGGATGCGCAACTGTCATTCCGGAGCAGGTCGCATTAGAATGTGGTGCTATCAATTTCTCCTCCTACAATATCTCAAATGAGATGAAAAAACAACTTAAAGTTTATGTTGCAGTTCATGCCTTTGTATGTCCGATATTTGAGTCGCGCGCTTTTTGTTTTGCTGGAGAAGTCGCGCTTATAGCTGCGCGTGGTAACCAGTGGGTACAACAAAAGTCGCCAGATTGTTGCGCGCGTCATTGCGCGCTATGAACATTCAGGTGGGCGTATCCCCATCGTCTGAATTGTTGTTAATCTTTCTCCCGAGGTGTGCGCGTAGTATCATGCAGTGAGGAAATAGATTTTTAGAAGACAGTGATACAAAACCCCATTAATTGGCTCATTTTTGACGAAAAATAAGGACATGTAAAAACACTCATACTCTATTTTTCTATAAGCCACAGAAATGACTCATATGCCATTTAGCTGACGCTTTTATCCAAAACGACTTACATTGCACTGAGTGCATACATTTCAGTATATATGGTCCCAGCGGGAATCAAACCCACAACCTAAGCGTTGTTAGCGGCATGCTCTACCAACTGAGCCACAGAGGACCACAAATAATAATAAAAAATACAAAACACAAAAGATAGTCCTAACTATAATTAAAAGTTTATGAGTTTCTGACTGAAACTGCTACACTTGATTGTTGCAAATCATCATACCTTTGATAGAAATGTATCTTCGTCTTTCATTCCAACGTTTAACTATACAGTCCACATTGCCCCCCACTGGTTAAATGGCATTGCAGCAAGAGGAATTGGAATTTGATCTACAAAGACTATCTTACCTACAGTAAAGGCAGAAATATCTTTAGTTTTTGTTGACTATAACATTTCAACAAATGGGGCTCTTGTATAACAACAACATGATGATGATAATGATGTAATTCATGCTCAAATCTACTGTATAAACTACTAATTGAATAGCTGGGGAGAGAATAGAGAATAAATAAGGACAGACCAGCTGAGAACATTTCAATAATATGTATTTAAATCAAACACAATTTAAATATATTATAGATTAAGTACACATATACGTCAGAAAACATAATAGTGGTACATAGTACCAAAAGTCTTTTCTGGTTCTTTTCCACATCTCAATGAGGTTCAAAGTAATAACATTGACTTATATTCACTGAGTACACTTCCAATGGAACAGTCATCATTTAGATTTGCTTCAACATTGTTTCAACTGTACATACACAAAATAAATGACAACAATCACCATAAAAAATAACTAACATTAATATGGGGTAAACCAGAAATCTACATATTCATAACATATTTATAACAGAGAGCCTGGAGTTTTTCATTGCAACTGTAGCACTTCAGTCCATTAGGAGTATTTATTCTATGTTCTGTAATGATATGGACAAAGTGCCAGGGGTTGCTACAGGTGGTTGGCAAGACCAGGAAATCACCGAGGTCCATTCCAGTTTTACTGTAACATTTCCGACTGTTCTCTACAGTACATTGTGGTACAGCCAAGATGGGACAACTGAACTTGCATAAGAGTGACCCACTGACAATACTCCGGGAGGGCCCAGGAAAGTGTGCAACAAAACTGTACAAAGCCCATACTGTTAAAATTAACATATCTGATCCCCTTTCAAGCCATTTCATCTAAAAACAAGGAATGGGCATAATGGCAGGAGTAGGGAGGGGAGAATGTGCAAGGAGAGAATAAGCTTGTCTTTGTAATCACTTTGTAAAGTCTGCTTCAGGTCCCTGTGGGCTTCCTTCTAGTTGACATGGTTACAGAGGGAGAGGTACAGAACCATAGAGAGAGAACAGTTATGTTTGTTAGATTATTCTATATCTACGTACAGAATGGATGCTTATTGAGGCGCCGCTCCTTATGACAGCTTCCTCTCAGCACCATTTTGTGTCCGTCATCCCTCCATCTGCGTCCGTCATTTGTTCTGGAAGTCTTCATGCTGTTGTGCAACTGCTTTGTTTGCTTTGCTTTTGTCTCCTCATACACAGAGATGCCTTCATAGTGTTACAAGTTGGAAGGGTGGATGACATACTTCAAGTTTTTCGCTCGCGTACATACAGTACACACACACACACACACACACACAGGAGGATGCAGGAGGAGTCATGGAATGCCTTGTTCCATCTTCAAAATAATGCATTTCATCGCAGGGTGAATCCTGTGTCAGTTCATCACTGGGATGGGTGACGTCTGTCTCTACAGGACAAGCGAGGGTGGAGTGACAGTCCTTTGGTTCTTTACAGAGGGGTCATAACTGAGGACAAAGATAGAAGGAACCTTCAGTAACATTGACAATCGTCATACAACAACAATACACTTGTCATGACAGATATTCCATACAGTGTGGATTGAGCCTGATGTACCTTAGTGGATTTGCCAGGGCTGTCGTGGTGTGCCTGGTGTATGACGTCATTGACGATCATCTTAGCGATCTTCCAGGCCATCTCCTCCTGAGCCTAAAAAAAAAATCACCCAAACAGACAGCACAGCAGGTAGAGTTACTACCATCATGAACCAAGTCTTGACAGTAACGACTTCAAGTATGAATCAATTATTTACACACCTCATCCGAGTTGCCTTGAACCCATTTCTTCATCGCTAGAGAGAACATGGAGCCTGCGAAAGGAGAGGGCAGAGGGTGAGAGGAATGTCAGGTCGGAGACAGAGGTAGAGGAGAGAACAGAGAGAGAGAGAGAGAGGGATGACAGGACAGAGGTAGAGAACAGAGAGAGAGAGGGATGACAGGACAGAGGTAGAGGAGAGAACAGAGAGAGAGGGATGACAGGACAGAGGTAGAGGAGAGAACAGAGAGAGAGAGGGATGACAGGACAGAGGTAGAGAGAACAGAGAGAGAGGGATGACAGGACAGAGGTAGAGGAGAGAACAGAGAGAGAGGGATGACAGGACAGAGGTAGAGAACAGAGAGAGAGAGGGATGACAGGACAGAGGTAGAGAGAACAGAGAGAGAGAGGGATGACAGGACAGAGGTAGAGAGAACAGAGAGAGAGAGGGATGACAGGACAGGTAGAGAGAACAGAGAGAGAGAGAGGGATGACAGGACAGAGGTAGAGGAGAGAACAGAGAGAGAGGGATGACAGGACAGAGGAAGAGGATAAGATTCGGTAGCAGAGCCAGTGTCTGAGTCCACCTGACCCTCTGCAGTCTGAAGCTCCATTTGCCCCCTGATCACAGACTTACTCTGATGACATTCTCTTAAGATGAGGCCAAGTTTTCTACCTGTTCCAGACTAAGTATAGAGGGAGAGAGCTTCAAACATACAGTCTCCCTCCTATTTCTTTATGAAAAGTGTATCATTGGGTTGCTTCTTAGTCACAATGAATGCATTTGGGAGAAACAGTGGACTGAAAAAGTTGGGTTGAGATTTGAGTCATACATTTTGTCTGTTTTTTTTTTTAATGTTTTTTCTCTGTTCTTAGATAATGTGCTCTATGAAACAATAAATAATAGATTCCTTTTATACCACAGTCTTTCCTAGGACCTAAAAGCAATGCATGTTGTTTTTGGGGTACCTCTTACATATTTCAGTCCCCTCCCTGGTTGGGTAATGATGAGAATGGGAGCAGATGCTGCTCAGAAGAGAATATTGTTCTCATGCTTGGGTAAATGTGCTGGACTGACTGAAACCATACTGGCAGCAATGAAGACTGTAGATAGAGCAAGAAAAGAGAGAATATATTTAGATAGAGAGAGAGCAGAGAGAGGAAGGCTGAGAGAAGCAGAAAGAGATTAATTGTAAGCATGTTCATAAATGTATGATCTGTGTACTGTACATTACCTTTCGATTTCTTCACATCTGGCTCTGGTTCAGCCTCCCTGATAAACTGGCCAAGCTCATTCACTTTCCCAAACGTCATTCTTCTGAACAGAGAGAGGAGACAGCATCTATTACCACAAGTAGGATAGTACTGGGCTTCAGGCTGCCTGAGGCCATGTACATCCGCCTGCTTGAATATAAAGCAGATGACCTATGAATCTGCAATATCACACAGAGGATTGTGGTGTCTTTGGAAATATACTTTTTTTTTTTTTTTTTTTTTTATACATAAAAATGTATATTTGGAGAGCTTTATTCAGTGTCCTACCTCCCTAACATTAAAGAACACTCTTGGGGCATATTACAAATAAAATCAGGACAGTGAATGTTGGAGAGGAATTTAGCATGTTACTAAAAATACTTTCACTCATTTTAGCGATTAAAGAAACATAATATGCTAAATCAGTTATTTTTTATAATTTGAAGGTGAGGTGACTGTACTGAGAAACATGAGTGGTGAGAGATTAAACATCTTAGAGGGCATAAGAAGGACACATCTACTCTACATAAGAAGGACAGATTGAGACTCACCCAGCGTACGGGCGCTGGTACAGAGACTCTGGGTCCAGGCTGGCGATGTCCACAGTTATCGCCTCGTCAAAGTTTTTCAGGATTTTTACCGCTGCCTTTTTGGTACCTTGCTGTAAAAAATATACAATAACTTGTAGATTCAGAGATAATATAAATGTATTGTTTGAAATGGAAGCCTAACAAACAAACTGAGTTTACCCACTTTACTCAGCCTGGACAAACTCTATCTAAATGTCTCCTGAAAGAGGGAAAATGTCAGTAGACACAGACGAAGCCCTGGAGGGGTTGGGCTTAGGTCAGGTATGGGGTTACCTGGGCTTGAGACCCCTCGGTGGCGTTTGAGCTGCGGTCACCGTCTGCGGGAACACCCTGACCCTGAGCGCTCGCATTCACAAACTCATCTGCCCGGACCGAGTTGATAAGGTCATTCAGATACTTGTAGTAAAGGTTACTCGACAGGAAGCCTGGCATTATGACCTGAAAAAACAATTTGATTAACTTATGGTTACAGACATGAAACCCCTTCCATTTCTCTGGATCCTATCACAGTCATAAAGCTCTCTAGAGCCTGACAAAGCTTTTCAGCATCATGCCTAGCCTCTGGCAACAGCAAACCACTACCTTCAATGACCCCAGAGGAGAGGGCACTATGGTCTGAGCTTCAGGGTGATCAGTTGGGCACAAAAGTAGTTGAAGCTGAAGATTAATGTTGATCATACCAGAAGGGCCAACAGCATTAAATATCTACTCATGTTACAAAAACAAAGGATTGGTAACTGTCTGAAATCCCTGACTGAGTAGTGGGCTGGTTTGAGACCATATCCCTCACCTTCTCCATAGTGGTCCAGGCCTGTCTGAGAGGAGTGGTGAAGCAGTCTGGGAGAGGCCCTCCCTCCCGGCAGATATTTGACTCGATCTCCATCCGCACAGAGTCATCAAAACCCAGAGGGCTGGTGGCTTGGAGTGAGAAATACCTTGAAAAGCAGATTAGACAATAAAACTCAGTTCAGACACCAAAACCCACGGCACTCAGTCATGGAATCACAGCCACTCCAATCCCTCCAGCTAAATACTGCTGAAGTGTCATTGTATATATCTGAAGACAGATAACCTACTTGTCGTAGAGGATCATGGCGTCGTTCTGGGCCTCCTGGCCATCGTACTGGCCTTTCTTAGCAGCCAGCTGATCCTGGAAGTTGTCTGCTGCCAGCCAGAACTGCAGGACATTCACAGCTTCCTCCTTCTCCATATACTGTAGACATACAGGCGTCATATTATTTTTTAATTTCTATGAAACTTACAAAGCTAAACATGAATATAGAAGATCATGACATAAAATACTGAAGTGCTGTGTTTGTCTAACTATGAACATTATCAGTGGTGTCTAGAAGTTACTCTCACCTCAGAGAAGTAGAAGAGGGCCGACTCGCAGAACAAGATGTCTGCCAGAAACACGGAGCCACTGGTCAACACTTCGATCTGGTACTTACAGAAATGATGGCTTCGCAAGAATTCACTAAAGTGCCTGTGAGACATAAAACAAGGTTAATGACATGACATGTTTACCATATGGGAGTGGTATTATAAAGAACAGTAGATACATTTTATTCATGACAACCTCACAAAAAACATGTTATTATGAAACACTCCCACTCTAACATTAACTCTGAACAGACCATGTCAGACCAGCCAGACAAGGGGAAACTCACTGTTGTTCCAGGATGGTAAAGACTACAGACTGTGCAATGACAAAGCAGTTTGGGTCCACCAGCCCATCTTCCCCGCAGATTTTAGCTGACAAAATGGATAAATGGACAAAAATAACACAACAGATTATTTTTTTCATCCATATCTATATATTATATTTCTGGCTCATTGCATTAATCATACCATCAGGAGGGCAGAGGACAATTTGCCAAGTTTGGTTGCTATATTCCTACTTGATCTAGCATAAGAGAAAAACACACAGGGATCTATTCTCATTTCCTTGCGCGCTCCAGCACATGCGGAGCTCCAGCACATATTCTCATGTCAGCCCAGTATGAGCCATTGTGCCAACTGCATGTTTGGAGCCGAGAAACTAACATTTGAGGGGTGTGTCTCATGAATATCAGAGACACAAGCATTCTCATCTCCATGTTCCATAAGCACTGGAGAGGCTGCATCAAGACCAGCAATACTAATGGCAAGGTTCGAAATTGTATCTTATGGATGACGGTTGATTCAACAGTAGGCTAATCAGGTAATGTAACTTTGCTCATGTCATGGCCATTTGTTGAAGTGACACTGAAAATAATTGAAAAACATGTGTGTAGCAGCATCGAAAAAGCAAATAGCACTGCAACCCATATCTATGGTAGATGTTTCCTTATCTGTGGTAAACGTTAGTGATCTGTCATTTATCCTACCTTAATAGGGTCAGTTACTATTAAATAGCCTACATGTACATAATTTCAAATGTTTCGTCACTATTGCTTACCAATTACAATAAAATGGCAGCGCTGATGGTGGGAATCTGGTCCAAGAATTACAGAATATGGACAGTTCAAAGTTGTACTGTCATATTACTGTAGACTATGTACTGAGATACAGGAGAGTTTATGACAGTACAATTCAATTCTTACACGCAAGCCCTCCTCTTCGCAATAAGTTACTTTCGGTAAAAATGTTTACAATCTTTGCAAACACTTAAGTGCTCCATGACAATTCTAACAGTCAGTTGGAGGCTTACCTTAGCCATGTTTTCCACCGCTGATTTCGCAACACAATATAAGCAACATGGACACCGGTCATGAATCAAAATAGACGCCTTATATTGTTCATACATTGATGGCACTCCCAGCCAAAGTCCAATACTAGCTAATGACAAACAGTTGGTAGGAAACAGTTGGTCGTTGGTCTTACCGACAATGTCATTTCTGATCTGTTCCGTTATTGGAATGGGCCTGGCAGCGTCTGGAGAGATGTACTTGGTGAAGATGTTCACGGCATCTCTTTCTATACCTGAAACACAGAAAGTGAAGCCTAAGAACTAACTACTATGTGCATTTAGAAATATTTTCAAACTATTCTTCTAGTCAGTTTCTTATGCAATGATAATAGGTAGTCAAATTATGGCACAATGGATCAAGCCCACTGAATAAGGAAGAAGATTTACTTTGCTGAAATAAAAGAGACACAAACAAATTCCAAAATGTAATTGCGTTTCTCTGGAACAAGCACCACTTTTGTAGAGAGGCTTCAGCCCACTTACTCTTCATGAGCTTGTCTGAGAGCTCTCGGAGTGCGTTGGTGGACTGGAGCTTGAAGGGGGTCCCTGTCCTGGAGGAGGGCTGCCTGGTAGGGGTCTCTGCCCTGGGTGTGCCGGGCCTCTGGCCTGCCTCTAGGCTGAAGGAGTGCCTGTGGATGAGCTGCGCTGTGGGGCCTTCACTGTTATTGTCCTGGGGGCTGGGGGTGAGAGGGCGCGAGGGGGGCCTGGGCATGGAGGGGAGGTCCGTGTCGGGGGGGGAGGAGGGGGGAGAGGATGTGGAGGCAGGCTCGGCCAGGGAGCTATGTTTGACTGAGTTGAGGCTGTGGGCCCGGACCCTGGACCAGCTAATGGAGCGGAAGCTCTCTGCCTCCAGCCAGAACCGCACCAGGTGGTCCGCCCCGCGCGACTCCATGAACTGGATGTAGTATGGCACGGCCACATTGTCTCGCACAATCTGGTCCACTGTCTTGGACAGACGGGAGCGCGTCTCTGTGGACATGTAGTTCACACTGGAGCGCCCTGGAATACACCACAACACAGAGTAAATAGAGTAAAACCACTCCAAAAACATGCACAAAAAGACACTACACTAACAAATAAACTATCAAAAAATCTATCTATAGTCAAATAATCTAATTGTTAACTATAGCTCCCAGATGAGATCACATGACCAGTGCAGCCATGTGAATGAAGCCTGACTAGCGGACTCCATTCCACAGTAGGTCATAAACAGTGAGCTGACTGAGGCGTGCTGTGATAGCTGCTAGCGTTGTGTGCCTCTGGTATCAGCGCCAGAGTGGGCAGACTGCCATGGGTGTCTGTTAGCTGGCAGCAGAATTCTCCCTCCCTCCCTCCCTGTGCAGGAGCTCACGCCCTCAGACTACTGGGGTCCTGTGGAGAGTCACCCTACAGCATTCCCAGGGAGGGCACAATGCTGCAGCACTGGTTCAACCACCTTGACTCATCCTAGGCCTCGTCTAAAGGACCTGTTCATACAGGTCCTGTCAGTACCACCATCATAAACAATAGTGTGCCATGTCTCCATCCATGCATGAAATGGCTAGCAGGATTCTGATTTAGGAGGATTTATAATGAATACAGTAGGGCCATGACTTTTTCCTGACCATGTGAACTGGAAAAACTCTGGGCCCTACTTATGAGTCATACTAAAGAGCTTTGCCATTGTGCTAGTAGTGCACTGGCCAAAAGGCTAACCCAAGCATGAAACCATGCAAGTGTTTCACAGGATTAGCCTACAACCGCTTGTTGGCAGTTAAACCCTTTTCACCAGCACCATCTCCACTGTAATATCATTGTATCAGCCCCTTCAAGCGTGGTCACATTCAGTAAAAAGGAGTGAACTCAAAGAGAGAACTCCCCATTCAAAAGCATCTTAAATTCACATCAGTTATGTAAACATGTGAAAACTGAATTAAGATACGTACCAAGATCCCCAAAGTGTGCTGCCTCCATGTGGCTGGGCTGTTTCTTGAGGATGGCAGTGCGTCCTCGGGCGAAGGAGTCCATGTTGGCGGAGATGGCGTTGATGGCCACATGGCTGGGCCCGGCAGCCTCCAGGATGGCATGTTGATTACGGAGGCCCAGGGAAGGAGAATGAGGGCTCTCTGGGGCTGGGGGGACAGAATGGGTCTCTTATTTCATTAAAAAAAGAAATGCATTCAATGTTGTTCATACAATAATGACATTTCTGGGTGACTTCAAACCATAACATCAACATCTCAAAAAAAGGCCCTCTTCTTTTTTGTTCATATCGAAAAATAAAAGAAAGAAAGAAACACATTTTTAAAGGGGTAGAATAGGTAAATCAAGGAAAAGTGTGTACTAGAGAAAACACTACAACTGAGGAGGCATTTGTTTGCTTTCAGATAACTTCAAAAAGCTTTTCTGAAAACCATTCAAAAATGGGACATGAGATGGCAACACTGCTGCTGCATTACATTAATCATTTTTCAAAGGAAATACTGTTCCCACCTCTATTAACTTTAGCATCAACTGGTGTCTCTGGTTCCTTGCCTTTTGCTGTGGGTAAAAAGGAAATATAGGACTGTAATTAGAGCACATTTGATTCACAATGCAGGGCTAGATGAGTGACTGGAATATTGTGCCTGAATTCATTGTAGGGTATGAGGATGATGCAATGTCACTGAAAAGGCACTAACTAAATATCCGGTAACATAATGGCATAGTCGAGAAACAGATACACCTGTGACGCTGATAACAGTGTCTGCTAAACAAACAAATAATTCTAACTTATTTCCACTGCCAAGGATAGATACGATAAGGACAGAGCTACTAGTGAGGCTCGTAGTTCGAATTGGAAGCTCTTCACATTAACCCAAGGCATTTACATAGTGTAGGCTACCTACTTACTGTAGCGGCCTAGTACCATCAGCTTGTGTCACAGCAGTTAAAGAGGAAGGCATTTGTTCCACTTCATTGTCATATCTTCAGTTATGAGAATGAGATTACCTATTATGATGGTAAAAGTGGGCACAAACCTGTTTTTCACACTCATTTCAGTCTGGCCCATAACATAATGCAACAAAATACACTCGTAACAATATAGTGGTGAAACTGAACCTTTGGTAAATGACACAAAAGGGCCTTTTGAGGCACTCTCAGCTGAGTGGGTTAGCAGATTCACAGAAGACTTCCCCCCAGGGGAGTCTTTTTTTACTACAAGAGATCATATGGTGAACACATGCTTACCTCAACATCCACCTCAAATAGACCTAGCCCTTTATCACTGACAACATGTCTATGGCAGTAATATGTAGTATGCCAACCGATATAAACATGAGCTTTAATAACGTTAGGGAGTAACTAAGACAATTTTGAATAAGGTTAGGATTTGGGAAGGGTAAACATATATGCATATAGGGCGACCTAACAAACCCAAATCACTGTGTGCATATGTAAATGTCTGCATTTGCATCGATCAGCAGGCTGCTAGCTCTGAGACTGAGAGCATCAGCTGAGCTAACATTAGCAAGTGCTAGTAGTACTGGAGCGAGGGAGTAGCTAGCTAGCTAACAGATGAGGTCTAAACGCGTATGTATTCATCACAAAAAAATGTAATCAATTTGTTCAATCTGCGAAGGCCTTGAATTGGCATAGCTAGATGACCTGTCAAACACACATTCACATCACATTAGCCTTCGTACATTCCTCAACCTCTCCCGCGAGTATCTTCTTCACACCATTTGCTAGCTGGCTAGCAGCATACTTCCTCACCTTTCCTCCTGAAAAACGACATGACGATTCTCACGCTTTGAATGTATCCTTAGCTTAATGACAACATCCCGTGGATTCCCGAGTCCCTTCATTCATAGGCATCGATTCTAAACGATTGGAACGATAGGTTAGTTTGCAACCAAGGGGGCTGTCAAATCCAAAATTTCACCCTTCTGCGACCAGTGGCCATATTGTCAATAAATGTCTCACTTCCGGACTGATGCGGCAGCATTGTGGGAAACGCCTGCATTCTTTGCTAGAGACAGTAGAGGGCAATATTCACAAGGGGGCGTGATACAGGTAGTGAAGTCAATGAAATGCTCCTCATTGCCATAATTTGCCACACATAAGAAATGGCCTACTATGGTACATAAATAGGACTAGGCAATTCGATTTTCGAGGTATTAGTTGTTCTATGAAACAATGTTTCTCCTATTTATTTGGAATGTGTGTAGAACGGAGGAAAAACATATTGGCAAACCTTCCAATAAAATCAGACACTTAATTTCATGGATATGATGGGTAGTTTATTTCCAGGATTTTTTCTGATGATAATTCACAAAATATGCCTTGAATTACTCATGAATACTTAATGCACATTTTTGAGTACAGCACTGTTTTTAAAACACATTTTGTTGGTTGTAAAAATCAGGCCTTCAAATTAGATTATAGATTATCATCAATAATTGATTCAGTAACTACATATCAAAAGGTCAGTTTCTCTCAAACATAACTTTGCTTGCTTGTCAAGTTTCTTGTAATTTTCAGTCACGTCCAATGACATGGGTGTCCTTGGGTCGGTCGATACGGTAGACAAATTCAGCAGGCATGAAGTAACCAAGGTATTCCACCGTGTCAGGAGTTGTGTCTATGTAGTAGTGGCCACCCTCTCCATGATGGCTGAAGCAGTGAGTATGTTCCACACGCAGGTCCAAACCCTGGATAGGAAACAGATGGGTAGCCCATTTGAACTCTCAATACAGTATGCCTGTTGAGATGAGAACCGTGTATAATAAATTTGTACTGCATGTATTGTAGAGTCAATACTCACAGGGTCTTTAGAGACCAGCACAGACTGGCAGATCAGTGGGGCGCTGACTTCAAAGTGTTTCAGCCATTTGTTCACATCATTGTCAGTGATGAGAGGGCAGGCTGAAAACTCCCTTGGCTACTCACAGGGCAGCGACAGAGCAACAACAAATAGGAAGTGTAAAACCAATCAAATACATCACTGACTTTCTAAAGCTTTCTGCAGGTTTATTTTTAAAAACATTTTTACCATGATATGGATCTTGGCCTTCCCTTTCTGGATGATGAACGTGCCCCCCAGAGCCAGACTTTTATCAGGGTAGTGAGCTTCAAGAGTCTTCCTCAGGGCCCCCACTAGGCTGTTCTCTCCAGTTCTCCTTTTGGCTCTAACCTCTATGACCTGACAGAAAGAAAAAAATAACCTGTTCAGCATTGATGACTCAACCAGTCCAAAGTCACTAACCTCCAGTTTATGTTTATTGATTAAAACTTCAGGAGCAAACACAGGAAGGTCTTAGTTCATGTAAAACAACTTGATTTTACGTGAATGCATAACCAGAAGAGAGTATTATTTACCAGGAACATGAATAATGATTAAAACACTCAAGCCAAATACATTCGCAACTGAGCCCTAAGATTTCACTTGTTATAAATATTCTTATAGTTATAATTCAGAAAACTGCTAACCCTAACCCTTCACCACACTTCATCTTGTATTTCAAATCATGCACACTTACCTTTCCAGGCTTTCCCTCACATGCATACAGATTGGCCAGAAGTCCAAAGTCACAGTCTGAGAATTTATCACTGTATTTCTCCAGTAGGCATGTGCCATCAGCTGGATTGATGGAAGAAAGGTAGCTGCTATTCACTGCAGGCTTTCCCTCAGCTTCAGTGAGCACAAGTGGCATCATCTTGGGATGAAGATTAAAATGGGAGAGCATTCAATTTATTGACGATGAGTCTTAAAACATGTCTGTTAAATTAATGGGTGCTAAAATGTATCTTTACAATTGTTGAAATTGAAACTGACCCTACAGTAAAATACCACTTGGAGAGCCTATCCTAATGCTAGTCAGTCCAGCAAAACACAGCATGATTCTATGCTGAATTATTGAGAAAATCATAATTTACAACTCATTTAGACAGAAATACAAACCTCTGCATTCATCCCAACAGTTTTGGAGGAGACAGCTCCTGCTCCAAGAATGAAAGCCCCAGGTAACTCCAATTCCTTTGATATCATGTTCAGGTTGTATTCCTGTGGGGGAGGAATTTAAGATGTATATGTATCTAATAAAATTAATATCACATTTATATTATACACTCATGTTTTTTACTAAGGCACTGTACCTTGTCCTTTTGTACCAGAGGTACCAAATAAGGTACTCCTCCCACATCAGTTATACGAGGTTTACCGCACAAACCTGTCGAAAGAACGGTGAAAATTGTACAAAATGATCAAAGCTTATAATAGGAATGGGGTGCTGACAGACAGAATTTTGCAACAAAAAATGATATGATACCTTTGACCGGAAATTTAAACGGGTCCTGCGTGAGATCTGGACACTCGACAACACAGACTTGCGCGTCGGCAAAATTGTTTTTTAGTCCTTTCTGCAATACTGCAATAAATTATGCACATAATGACAGGGTACCTGAATTAAAACATACACTTCAATGTGTTCTCACAATCATTATTTGTCACACTTGCAGGAAAGGGGTGGTTGGGTTCGAACTTGTGACAAAAAAAGCAAATGCAGAAATTAGCCTACGTAGTACTTACTGTCACATAATTCCTCTAGATTCGGGACATGTAACTGAAACTTTTCAGTCTTGCTGTTATCTGCCATTCTGTGTCCTATAGGAGTCACACGCTTTGGGAGACTGTTGGATCGCCTGATTGTACGGAAAACTCATAGAAAAATATTGGTTGCCCAACCAATATGAGTCTCTGACGTATACCTACTTCCTGGTTGATCCTCTGGACGTAAACACGCGTGTGAATGTGCAAGATATGTGTTACTTTTTTATATAACACGTGTTTGACAAAGAGACAATTTCAAGTAAATTGTATAAACATTTTGGGTGAATCACAAAGACTTGTGTTAGCCACTTTCATCTATCAACGTGAGGAAATCCTCATGGCCTCATTTGGTGGCCAACAACGGCGGCATGACAGAAATTATCAATGCCCATTGTTGGATTCGGGTGGCATTTTTGAAGCAGCATCTAAGAACTCATCACAGATTATGCTAGAAACTCCCCCTGCAGATGTCGTGGAAACAATTTCACGGTATTTCGAGGCTGCTCTTGGCTCAAGTGGACAGACAAAGGGGACAGAGCTATGCCATCCTGTCACTGACAATATTGATTATTCTGCAAGGTACGGATTAATACATGGAAACTGGAAAGATGGGTACATGAAACTAAATTCTGACAATTTTGTTAAAATGTTGCATTATGCTTTCACTACAGTGCATTGTTTGTGTGTTAAATAATCAATTCTCCTCTCTCAGTATGAATAGGTCACAGCTTGTGTTGTGTGTTTGTTGTCATTGAAACTGATTATTTAAGTCTTTTCCCCATGAAATCTGCATATGTCGACTACCAGATGTTGACAGTGGAATGCTTTACAATAGACTAGCTCATGTGACCAGCAGGGTTTTAGACCCATGCGTCTGCCATTAGGTAAAGAGGACATCCTCAAGGTCCAGGGGCAGCACTTGAGTTCACATGTCGCAGACAGGGCTACCTCATCATGAGAGCATGATTGCTAATCATGTCCGCTACACTAAGTAGACTACACATAAGTAAAGAGTCAGCTGCAGTCAACCGAAAACATCAGAGAGATTGAATTAGGCCTGTATTTCCATTCTCTTTGCTAATCTGTGTTTTTGTCTCACTGTGTTTCCTTACAGTGATTCAGGTGACAGCCTGTTTATAACACAACATCCAGTGACAGAGGTGGTGAGGTCAGTGAAAAGATGTCACTCAAAAAAGAGGTCAAAGCCCATAGACCGAGAAGAGAATGGGGAGGAAGACGGGCGTTCCAGTCATCCAAGAAGGCATTCTGGAATTAAAACCTTCAAAAAAGGAGAAAAGTACAAGCTGAAAAAGTACTCCTTTCCCTTCCTGGACAAGGTTGACAGAAGTAAATGCCTGTCTAGCCGAGAGAGGGCGTATAGAGGCACACATCTACCTTTCCTGAAGAGTGTGACCCTTGCGGTAAGAGTATATGCAGTTCTCCATGATTTGAATTCTGACATGAATTCAAATAAACTCCACCTTCTGGTATCTGTATTTGGGACACTCTATTTCAGTGTGTCTTGTGTTTAAATGTCTTATTAACGAGTTAACAAACCACACCTGCAACTAAATGCATTTAGGGATATTTAATGAGAAGAGTTGAACAGGATGTTATTGTGGTAAATGGATTTAGGAGTATGGATCTTGATGGAGGTTGGTTGTCTGATGTGGGTGGATCCAGGTAGGAGGACTCTGGATATTGCATTGTATAGTAGGTAATTGGTTAGTTTAGGGTGAAGTTTGAGGTTAGTTGATGTGTGTCCTCCCTAACCTTAGTTTATTTAACTCCATATAATGTCTCAGTCCCACTGACATTACTCATTCTTTGCTTTCAAAGAGTTCAGCACTTGGAGGCTTTTTTAAATGCGTCAAAGCACTGAAGGTCTCTAAAAAGAAAGCAACCCTGGACCTAGCTTTACCAAAGAGATGTTTGGATGAAGATGATGAATTACCTCCACTACCAGAGTAAGTTTGCTACAGCTCTCATATTTGAAAGGGTAAACATTTGAATGTTTTACTTTTAGTGTGTCTTATCTGTTGTGCCTGGGCACTTTATCAGTCTCACCGTGGGAGAGTGAGAAACGTCCTCTCGATTCCTTTGTATGTCTTGACATGTGAAGAATTGACAATAAAGCCACTTTGACTTGACTTTGAGGTGATGGCTGGAGACTTTGGATAGATATCAGTTATGAAATAGAGACCACATACCTTGCCATCTTTGAGCTCCTTTTGAATGATTGCATTTTTGATACATAATGCAATTGATTTTTGTTTACCTACAGAGAAGAGGAGCAATCTGAAGGTAGTGATGAAGATGACATCAGAGTTGTGGTGCGTATGATAAATCTTATGAATCTGGTAATATTTCTGAGCTCTAATTATGAGTCAAGCAGCATTTGCCATTCAACACTGGTCTGAAGTTAATTGAATAAAAACATTTCTTACAGGAAAATTATGTATTTACTCCATCAGTGAAAGAGGAACATAAACAAATCTGGTATCAACACCGTCCACGTGTCAAAACCCCAGTTTCCTTGGTTTCCAAGACAAGTAAAAACGCAAAATCAAACCAGACACCAGCTAGATCATGGTGGAGGATACCAAGGAAATGTAATATGACAGAAGAACAGTTGTGCACCGAGGTAGACCGCTGGGTAAGGAGTTCCCGTTGTAGGACTGATTCAGAGGAACTTGATATAGATGATGATGATACCATAGTTGGAGGCAATGTACCACAGAGAAAGAAGTCACCTTCAAAAAAAAGAGCGGGCAACATCCATAAACACCAGGAGGAGGAGTTGGTGGAAGAGGACTTATTGAATGCCAGGGTAGTAACATCACTGACAGAATGTGAGTTGTTAACTGAAAGTCAGGTGTTGGATATTGTAGGTGAGGGGTCAAGAGAAAGAATGTTTATGAACCTGACAGGTGAAATTATAAATTCACCTTATGCTGATGTTTGGGAAATAACAGGAAGCTGCTTGGAAAATGCCCAGGAGGTTTTTGAGGCCCAGAGTGTGGACCATTTGTCAGACCATGATGACCTTCACCAGACAAGAAAGATGGAGGAAGAACTTGGAATAAAACAAAAACATGATACCCATCCTTTAAGAGCCCCAGAAGTCACAAAAGATTGTACAGATGTTGAAGGACAAAAAAATGAACACAAGGGAAAGAAGACAAAGAAGAAGAAGAGGAGGAAAAGGGATGTTGAATGTGTAGACGAGGGAGTTGGGTGTGGAGATGATCATAACAATATAGCCTCTAGTGTAAATACAGGGACCATACAGAGAGGAGAGGCTGCTAGGATGTCCCAGAATAAGATTACTGAGCATTCTGTCTCCCAGTGTGAAGATGTGATGATGGCACCAAGAAAAAAGAGAAGAAAGGAGAAGAGGAGGGAATCATCCTCTCATCGTGACACAGGGAGCAAACAGCATATGAAAGGGAGAGATTCCTTGACCAAAAATGACACAGTGGAAAAGAATACTGACATAGATCAGATTACAAGTGCTCTCTTTCAATCTGAAGAAGTTGCTGTACGTGACAAGAAGAAACGTAAACAAGAGAAAATACTTACTACTGACACCTCTGAAGATCTTGAGGCAAGACTTGAAAAAAATAATGTTGGGGTTTCCCCGAACACTGAGTTGGATTCTAATGATACGGTCATACAGAGTAAAAAGAAAAAAAAGAGACGGAAAGCTGAGAAAGAAACTATGGTACAACATCAAGAAGGTGATACTGAAAAACTTCATGAAACACTTAAGAGTTCTGTGTCTGAATCCAGTGGTGTGGTGTCACAAAGAAAAAAGAAGAAACATAAGGTTAAGGACAGGGTTCTAGAAACCCCCATGGGCATAGAGGAATACCATGAAAAGGAAAATGAACCTTCT
Organism: Argentina silus; assembly: GCF_951799395.1. Lineage (NCBI taxonomy): Eukaryota > Metazoa > Chordata > Actinopteri > Argentiniformes > Argentinidae > Argentina > Argentina silus. The sequence continues at coordinate 9,106,557 of NC_139656.1, read as the reverse complement.
CAAACAGGTAAGATCACAAGCTCAAGAAAGAAGAAAAAGAAGAAGAGATCTAAAAACCCTATAAATAGCATCCATGAGGATACAGCAGCACCACAGGAAGTAAATAGTATTGTGATTTCTCTGAACAAATCTGAGTGCTATGCTTTAATGGAGGACAACACCGTTTCACATAAAAAAGAGAAGAAGAAGAAGAAGAAGAAAAATAAAGAAATATCCACCCAACTTGATTCAGAGGAAAAACCGCAATATGGTGATGAAATATCTAAGAATAAGAACAAAGCAACTGAATTAGGAATGGAAGCTGTACATGCTTTGATACAGAGGTCTGATAATCCTGTGTCAAATTCTGATGACATGGACACGCAGAGGAAGAGGAAAAAGAGAAAGAGAAAGAGAAAGAGAAGGACATCTGTAGACAATGGAGTACAGAGCTCTGTGTCCCAGTCCACTGAAATGGAGTCGAAGAGGAAGAAGAAAGAGAGACAAATGTATGTAGGGTTGGTAGTAGCTCATGAGGGCACAATAGGAAGACGGACAGGAGAGGTGATTTCTGAGATTATGTCTAACTGCCCTATATTACCAGAGATTAATGCTGTGTCACACTCTGATGAAATGGTGTCATCATCAAACAAGAAAAAAAAGAAGAAGAGACTTCATGATCCAACTAAGGACTACCTCACAACTGACTACAATGACTATCAGTGTTGATATATACATATATATATGCCATTTAGCTTTTATCCAAAGCGATTTACATTGCAGTAAGTGCATACAGTGATATGGACATTGGGGGCTTTTGTGTTATGGTAGATTTCTTCCTCTACAGTCCAAAGAGTTCATATACTGTATGTGTTCATATTCAGATGTACAGTTTGTCTCCAATGTTATAACTTAATGTAAATAATATGTTTATTTTCAATCATGTTTTTTCAGTCGACATACATTTTTGTTCATATGAAATGTTATATTTGGTGAGGATATGTGAGGATACTCTGTCACAAATATGATCATCACAACCCTCAATGGTCACAACCAAGCTCCTGGTTTGTCCATTGATAGTGGATTTCGACCCTACCGCGCCACCTAGTGGACAACAAAAGACAAAACACGACTTGTGTTAACAGCAAATTATTTTAGAATTTGTTGCACTTTCTTTAGCAAGTGCTGCATGAGAGGGGCCTACGTTTTCAATTAGTTATATTTTGTTTTGTTTTGATCTTTTAACTTTTGACATTTGCAATATGATTCTATTCAGTAAAGGTGTTCAGTACAGCATACATTATGTGATCGAAGATGCCTCTACAACCGTCAAATATGACCTGAATATATTTTTGAATAAAAAAAGAAGACTTTGTTATCGTGGTTTAATAGTGTACTTGTAAGAATTCCTTGGTATGAAATTTATTTAATTGTATTTGTTTATCAAATAATGTGTCAGTCTCTTGTTGAATAGTAGTAATACTAATTAGACCAATAAAATACTGCATGGCCAGGTATGGAGTGGTGGTTTAACAAACCATGAAAAATAATGGTGTCGTTTAATAAGGTAGGCTCCCTAGGTAGGCCTACCTGATAATGACTTATAACATGGTGTATAATGTGAGAGGTGAAAAGCTTACACATGATGTACGGTTTAAAACAGCATGATGCATTTAGGAAATGTTACAATGTCAGTGTGACACAGACATTGACCTGATAATAACGCAGTATTGCCCTTTAGCACAGGCGAAGCAATCCATGAAATGTGTTGTAAGAGGAAGGTCCAACCCTCTCAAGTAATGCATTTACAACACGACTGAGTTATGTTCGGTGAGTTATCACAATAGTCCAGCGGCGGTATTATGTAAGTGTACCCGAACAGTAGTCATTTAGCCTAAGAAACGTCAACAGTGGCTTTATAGCCTCGGCAACTTTCCGCTGGTCTCTCGAGCCCTCAAGCTCGCGGTATAAATTGTGAATTTCAGCATTTCCACGCTTGTCACAACTATGACGTGTACTAATGTTCTCTGTTTTCAAGAAGCTAGAAGAGTTGCTATTTTTGGAGGCACACACGGTAATGAAATGTCAGGCGTGACGCTTGTAAACCTATGGATAAAGAATGGAACAGAGATCCAAAGAAAGGGAGTTGAGACGAAACCCTTCATAACGAACCCAAGAGCCGTCGAGAAATGCACTAGATATGTGGACACAGATTTGAACAGAGCTTTCACGACAGAAAATCTCAGGTAAACCGCATGGACCTCTGAGACCTTAACTTGCCATATGTCCAATAGTTCAAATGTTCAATAGTTCTTCTGGCAATGTCTTCTCTTATGACTTTTATTTTTCTACATAAACCGTAAATCCTAATTCAGGCTTCACATGTAAACAAATTATAATCAAGTATTCTTTAAGTATGTAGCAACGTATGCAGGCTAGTTGATTTCACAATTCACAACTTATTACCAACATCAACTAACTACAGGCTATATGAAATCCCCATGTTCCGCAAGTTGTATATGGTTTATTAACACGTGAGATATAGTCCATTGATAATACAGATATAGTCCAGAGTGTATACACGATTAGGCTCTCAGCTGATTTTAAGCCAAGCCCCAGCTCTGGGCAAACGTGAGTGAATTCCACATGAGTCTTTTTCTTCTACTGTGCATGGAAGCGGAATGATTGGGCTGATTGCAATTTAATAGGCAGGAACAGTCTGTTTCACAAGGTTATTCAACTGGAGCCTGTAGCCTAGTTTATTCAAATGTGTAAATATTATTGTTTCTGAATAGGCATTATAGTATCTTCCAATTTTCCAGTTACAAAATATTTTTCAAAACCTGTACTCCAGTCTAAGAATGTGGTCATGACCTCCTCAAATAGGATTTAGCATTTACAGACTATTTACTGAAACTCTGATTGAATAATTATAGTTTAAAGAACATTGTTAAAGACAAGATACAAAAACATGTGGAGTATTCAGAGTTGTTAGGTTATTTTTTTGCTCAGTTCAGCACTATTTACTCAAGCAAATTGGAGCCAGCCCAGACTATACATTTCACATGTACAGAGACTGTCAATTGAAGGCGCTTTTTAGTCAAGGAGAAAGCTTTATCTAGGTCTAGGACTGGAAAACCAGCGTTAACTCTTGTTAACTGCTCTCTTTTTCACAAGGGTAAATGCATCAACTCTATGGACAGACTATTTGCTTGTAAAAACATCCAGCCCACATGGAGTAAGAAGATATACCCCCTTCAAGACACATTCTAAAGATAGCCATTCTACTGTATGCCCCCCCCCCCCCCCCCCCCCCAACCCTAAAATAGATAGGTAATCGGTAGTCATTCCTATTCTGTGGTGTATGTAGATTAAACTTGGGTATTTTTGCCGTGGTATTGCCTTTTGTTTATGTAAATGCATTTCCCACACTATACACTATTCTTCTAATTTGCAAGTGTATACATGCATTTAGACAGACCTACCTGTCACTATTGTGTCACATGGCATGGTCCCAACTACAGGTATCCGGACATTACTAGATATGCAGTGAAAAGGGGATTGTAAAAAGAGTTGCGTGAGGAAGAGAAAGAGACAAATATGGCTAGCACAGGTGCCATTATGTTGTGGAGCAGCTTTGAGAACACGCTGGTTCAGCATGAGAGCATTTGTTGTGTTAGAAATGTAAAAAGAAAAAATAACTGAAGAGGAAGGGAACAGCTGCCAGTCTTTTGGGAATCTCTAGCATGATAAGAATGGTGCATGGTGAGTTTAGTCAGCACTTAGAGATGCTCAGGAATGTTATTAGTGCTCAGAAAATCAAGGCTATGTGAGAAGAATGGGCTTTGAACATTCATAAACATATGCTGTGTGGTTGTCCTCCAAATTGTAAAAGCATGTCCTTTGAATGTAAGCATGAATATGAATAAGAGTAATTAATTACAATACTACAGGGCTCATTATAATCGGAGGCATGTGACCTTACACTCCAGGAGTTAAGAACATGTGAGGTGTTAGGTTGCTCAAAGAGCTATTGTCCAGTATTTTCACTATTTGTGGCATAGTGCAGCATTCTTTCTTTTTTTGTCCTTATCAAATTTTTTAGCTATGTTCAGCAGCCACGGCAACTAAACTCAGCAGTGTGTGGTAGAAAACAGGACAAGTAGCTTCCTTCTCTAAAAAGCAAAAAAACGTCCTTCTAGAAATTCCAAAGCCACTAGTCTTCTGAGGCTGTGCATGGGCATATTACTGGATAATTCTTAACGTTTACCATAAACTGTAAATGTTATATTTGTACTTAGTTTGAAACTCAGAAATAGAACGATATCTTCTGTCTTTTGAGAGTAGAGTAATAATGTTATTGGCAAGGCATGTTGCCGAACTACCTGATAAGCTGTTGTCTGCTGTCTCCACAGCGCCACTGGTGGAGATGACATGCCTTACGAGGTTCAGAGGGCCCAGGAGATCAATCAGATGTTTGGACCTAAGGGGAGCCCTGATGCCTATGATGTCATCTTTGACCTCCACAACACCACATCCAACATGGGCTGCACTCTCATATTGGAGAGCTCCAAGGATCACTTCAACCTCCAGATGATGCATTATATTAAGGTGACAGTCTATACTCCCTCTCTATTCTCTCTTGTTCTATCTCGGTCACTTTTGACAATCCTTTGATCATTTACTGATATTAAAGGTTATATGCATAATGGATAGATTTGGTTATTGAATAACAGAATGACCTCGCCATTTAAGAATGTAGGTTAACCAGAGAAATCCATGGGTCAGAAAGCTGGGTAATGTATAGAGAAAGGGATTAAAAAGTGAGATATTTAAAATTGTTCAAGTGCTTTAACATCTTACCCTTTATTGATATATTTATGACCGCAGTGTTTCAACTGTTCCGGTTACAGAGGAGAACATGTTTCTGTGTTTAGTGTGTGTTTGTTCAGCAATTGAGGGATCTTTATTTTGTCATGCAGAAAACCATTGCTCCAGCCAGTTGTCCAGTTCTATTGACTGAGCACCCGCTACTTAAGTATTCAACTTCACGATCTGTGGCCAAGCACCCCATCGGTGAGTCCAGTCCTCCTGAACTGGAAAAGATGTCTGGCAAATACAGTAGATTTAAACATTGGAAAGTTGAATTTGACTCCACAGGAGGATTTTGACGACCATTGTGGGTCCTTTCACTTGAAGTACAACTACATAAGAAGTTTTCCTTTTTTTCCTTTTTTTATTTCAGGCCTGGAGGTTGGCCCACAGCCTCAAGGAGTTTTGAGGAGTAACATCTTTGAATCTATGCGGGTGGTACTAAAACATGCCCTGGACTTCATTCAGCTTTTTAATGAAGGTAAGGTTGTGAAATGTTATCAGAGATTAAGATACCATCAGAGTTAACATACGATCTTTGGTATGCCACACTGGAGCAGGCACAGTAATATGGTTGCAAATGATTAAATCAAATCAGTTGATGAAATTCAAATAGCAGTTTGAACAATTAAATTTGGTTGAGAATTCAATTATCCTAAGAAATATTTTTGCCTCATCCGTGTGTAACTGTCTCTGGCCCTAAGATCCATAACCTTTTTAAAATTATCCTCTTTAACCTTTTCATAATATCTCCGCTCTGCCTTCTTTCAAAAGCATGTTGTAGTTTATGCAGTTTTAAGGTATAATGCAGTGTTTCCCCTTGTTTACATAAACAAGCAGAAGGTGCCACAGGTGAATTGCAGTCTGCTCATTCCCCTCACTCGCCAGATACTGAATGGCATTCTTGTTGGAAGTTGGTTACATTTCATTAGGAACTTGCAGGGTTTTGTAATCTGGTGTTCAGGGGACACATTGGTGCGGATGAATGCTGTGCCGTGCTGCTGAATTGTGTTAACTGAATGAAGTCCAAAGCAACAAAATAGTACAACCTGTTACTGTAGGTCAGAAGAATCACAAAAAAACAAGAAACAGGGAATATCAATCATGGTACAGTATACTGTACTTCAGAGTGCAGTCTCATCAATAACTCAAGCTGATGTTGTGTTGTGTGTGTGCTCTGCAGGTGTGGAGTTTCCCCCCTGCACTGTGGAAGTGTTCAGAGTCTTAGAGAGAATGGACTACCCCAGAGACACAAATAGAAACATCATTGCCATGGTGCACCCAAATCTACAGGTACATACTGTAAATGGACAGGGAAAATGGCTTTCATTGAATAAAGGTTTTTTGTTAGTGTCGTTTTGACCCCTTGATTCCTGAACAAATATTTTGATAAATAATGAATACAGAAGATTAACAGAGGAAAAACTAAACTTTAGACTGTATCCAATGACTCAGAATCCCAGGCTACTTTGTTAGACTGTGAGGCACTGTGAAGAACTCTTCAGCTTTGAATGTTCTTGTTGTTTTTCCTCCAGGACTGTGACTGGGAACCGCTGAACCCTGGTGACCCTATGTTCCAAACGTTTGACGGGAAAACCATCAACTACGAAGGTGCTGGCACAGTCTATCCTACTTTTATTAACGAAGCTGCTTATTATGAGAAACAGCAGGCGTTTGTGACCACTAGACGAGAAAACTTAGCAGCCGACGCTATCAGAAAAACCTAGAATAAAGTTACACAATCCTTATGAGTGTAAACTACAGAAATAATCTCTATAGTTTTCACAATGACACTCCATTTTCAATAAATGAAGATAATTTCTCTCACATGGATGATTAGAGAACATGTTTTATACTGTATATGATTAGAGAACATGTTTTATACTGTATATGTTTAGATTTTTCTCATGTTTGAGATAAACTAACTATGCAAAGCACATTAGTACAAAGTACTAGGCACTGCTATACTTTTTAAAATGATACTGTGAACATTTTGAATCTGAGGACCAAATTGGACCAAAAAAATATCTTTGTTAATTTTTCTTAAATACACATATAACTTTATGATGCCAGCTAATATTTTTATGAGGTCAAAGGAAAGCAAGTTTATTTATCTATTTATATTAAATTAATCATCAAGTGCAGCACTACTGAGAACCACAGTCCAGTTCTATTTCATGCTCAGGAAGGCATGCCACAATTTGAAATGATAACCTACAGTACATCCTTTGAAACATTGTTCTTTTGACCATTGTTATAACATAGTTGTAACAGCCAGGAAGTGCATGAAAGTGGCCTTACAATACAATAACAGAACCTCTCCTTTGCTACCTGTAACCTCAATGGTTGCTATTATGGTGCTGTCCTAATATTGCCTTAATGTACGTGATTTCAATGGTAATTGCATGGCATTTGGTGAGGAAAAGTATAGAATTTGTATCCTTGATGTGTAATAAATACAGATCATATTTTGATATGCAGTAAAATATGTAAGGTGATTTATCTTCCTGAACAGAGATGTTTTGTGAATCTTCTGATTCAAACTTAAGTCTATTTACATGTCTTTAAAGTCAAATGGTAAAAAGGTGCTTATGATATTAGTGTTGTTCATTTTTATGTGCTGTAAGTTGGTTTAATGTGTGATGTCTGTTGATAAGTGTACATGGTCATATCATCATATATGTTAAAAATATAAATTTAATAATTTCATTTGTGTAGAAGTAAGTAAAAGTCAACTGATTTAAAATATTCATTTCATTAAAATATCTCAGAACATTGTCATAAATGGTATAATCCATGCCATTAATAAGTATGGTCATAAATGTTATACCATCAACATTGTGAAAGAAGCTTTTGTCATCAGATGTTCTAAACATAAAGAAGATAGATGAACTGGTACTCTTGTTTCTTCTGATTATTTTGAATCAAACTGCAGCTTCTCTTTAGAAGGTGCCATTAAAAAAAAAAAGAAAAGGTACAATTTCTGCCACATTTGTATATACTATACAACCACAAGGGGGCAACACATCGTCACAAACTTAATTTGAACTGTCAAACTTACTCTGGATATTGACAATGATATTACCCAAAAAATATTTGGAATTATTTCTTGGTCTCATTGTCTACGAGACCGCATGATTTAAATTTCTCAAGCTTTTGGATCCTATTAAATTCTTCTCATATTAAATGGTTTTCATAGCATGCTATGGTCTCAACAAGCAGGAAATCTCAAGATTATTGGTTGTAGATAAAAACTGACCTGCTTATCTGGCTGCTGTCTTTCTACAAACCATAAAGTAATCAGGCTCTATATACTTGTAGAGGACAGACAGACAGTTCAGCCATTTCCTGTAATGTTACCACACTCAGCTCTTTGATTTGTAACCCTGTTTCATGCACATTGGCTGGTTTATACTGTAGTCATGCCTACGCTGTTCATTATGGTAATCCAACCAGGCTCTCAACTAAGTATTGACTTCAATGATTCCCACAGGCAAGAAGCTTTTAGGAAAATTATCCCTCAGTTCTGGGCAAAGCTCCAGACGGGCACTCACCAACTGGCCATCTCCCTCCCTCCTGAGTGTTATTGTCTCTATTGAACAGCCTTACTGCTCAGATTTACTGGAAGTCTCTCTCTCTTGGCTGGTGTTCAAGTCTTCAGTTGAATGCAGCTATGTGGATCAAATTTGAGATGACCTAATCAAGTTTTAAGTTTCCCCTCTTGTACAAAGAATATTTATGATGTCAGAGAGATTACAATGATTGTGTTGTGTACTGTAAATTAGCGGTATATCTTTTTGACATGTTTCTTTCAAAATTGGTATTATTTTATAATAATAGTTATAATAGTTAGCGATGAGGCATTATTCACTACACTGTTTACATTCAGTTATCAGTACTATGTAATGATTTATAATATGTGTAATGAATGCATATTATGCATAAGGTGAAATAACATAAAGTGAACATAGAGGAAGCCACGATACAGGTGTTCAGACGAACGATGAGAGGTGAGGAAAGGTGTGAGCTGTAATCTTTCCCTATCAACTCAAACATGAGACATAACTCGATCAAAGCACAGGTATTAAAAAATTCCAGTGTTAATTTCTCAGAACAGCTAATGTGCTCCAGGTGGAGCTCCTGGTGCGTGCGTGCCTGCGTCTGAGGCCTGATACTGACTGGCCTGATAAACCACTACAGCACACTCAGCACTCAGGCCTCTTCCCCTCTTTAATGTCAAACCACTCGTACCACCAACAAGAGAAACAAAGACTGCTGTGTGAGCATAAGTATCAGTGGTCCAGACTCCAGTGGACATATATTCTCTTCCTCAAGGATACTCCAGCCAATACAGCTCACCCTGGACATCATGATACACATATCAAATGTGCACCTTAGTGGGGTGTTGACAGAGGAATGTGCAATGGAATCTGCCTTAAAACAACAGACTCATAAAGATAATGTTTTTTTCTCTGTTTTGAAATGAAACTGGCTGGATGTTTTTGGGAGGTGAGGACCATTTCGAGAAGAACTACAGTATTTGTCACATAAATGTGCCATATCATCATGAATGTGCTATGTTTGTAAATCACAAAAAAAAACCTCTCTATGGATATACACAGATCAGGAAACTATGAAACTATGCAAACAATGCAAGCTGTATTATGTACTCTGACAGTATGATTGACATGATGTGAGACAGTTGACAGTTGATGAACTTGCAACAATCCCTGTAGATGTCACGTCTTCAGGTGTTTGAGGTCAAATTAGTTTGAGGTCGAGTAGTTTTCGAACATTCATGCTTGAGTGGTCATAGCCAGGCAGGTAAAAACACTTTCAGTGTCCTTGAATTCCTACTCAAAAAGGAACACCCTGAAAAATCACTTTGAGAAGACCAGTCGCGTGTAATTGGTTTTACGTCATCAGCTATCTAAATACAAGGACATCCTTTTCTGAATACCGGAAGCTCGAAAGTTTTGTCTGGTAAACTGTATCGTGATCGTATGTATGCGTGTGAGAGAAACTGGGGATGTAACAAGTGCCTGTGCACGATTACGAGAAAGTGGCAAAGGGAGAATGAACACTTTGTTGCAATTATAGCAAAGAAAAGGTTGCATATGCGACAGAAAAACCACTCTTGAGAAAGCGGAATCATTCTTCAAAAGACACTCCTATTGATTCGCTGATCTTCACAAGGCGACACGATGTGGGAACAACAGGAATTCGACAAACATTGGAAGACTGAATTTCCGGACGGGGAAGTACCGAAAATGGATTTAAACTCCGTGGAAGATATTGAGAAGGAGCTTGAGAAATGTAAAGCGAATCTCAAAACGCTTCAGCGGGCGGTGTCGGAGGAGAAATTCAAGGTGTTCTACCTACAAACCATCGTCGCGCGTGAGAAAAGTTATGACAAGGAGAGACGGGGCAGTAGGGATGAAAACTTGAATACTGACTCTGCATTTTCAAAAACAGAACCCGATAAGAAATTGCTGCAGGCAAACGAAAAGGTCGACAGGGAAAGTATGTCTGGTTGCATGAAACTACAGGCGCCAGGTAGTAAAGGTAGCGCAGACCACGGCAGTGTTATCCAATCAATTGCGCGAGACATGACTAGGATCAGCAGTAGGACAGGTAAACCTGTCCCCGTGCCACCGCGTAAGCCCAGTTTTCAGAAAGGGAATACGACCTTACCCGGGTTCTCTCAATCGGATGGAAACTGCATTGGCCGCATTGGGAAATTGAATTCCGTGAGTGGCAGCAGGGAGGGCAGTGACCACGAATACGAGGATGAAGAGATGAATAAGAATTTTGTCCAGAGTAACCTAGTGACCCCCAAGACGACCACCAGAGACAGCCATAAAATGAATCCCCAACGGGACGCCCTACGCCCTTTCCGCCAGAGCAAGGACTTCGATTCCAGTGATGACGGGAGGCTGTCGCCGTCATGCATGCAGGTGCCCTTCAGGGCATCCCGTGGGTCGGGATGCAGCACTCCAGACAGACGCAGTGACGGCTACCAGAGCTCCGACCATGAAGACTCCTCTTCTGCTGGTAGAAAAACATGCTTTTACATTATAGTCACAGTTAGATTTGATTGGTCTGATAATTTCCTTTCAACTATAAGAGCTGGTGTCTCACAGGTCATCAATATGAGTCTGGTACTATACAGAAATTACAAACATGACTAAATATTAGTAAACATAGTATTCCTTCATTTGGATGGAGAAAGCTTTGAATTGCGTTAAGGTTATAGACATAGTAGACTATTTGTATCATATCATCTTTGTATTTGTATCCATGCCTCACTGACAGTTATGTGAAATGTGCATTGGCACATATCCAAGATATTGTGACTTGCAACAAGTTTATGAGGAAGGTAATATCTGATTTCCATTAGGATCCACAATAGTAGGACATGGTCTACACTATGGCTTTATTCTTAGACTTCCTTGAAGTAGTTTTGTAATATTTACGCATGTTATTGGGCTTTATTTGCTCTGCAGTTTTGTCTGAGAATAAATGATTGACTACGCACATGAGTGGATTGTCGCAGGAAAACTAAAAGGGAACATTTGATTATGTTGGTGACAATGACACATCCTCCTCATGCTGTTGTCTGTGGTGTAGGTAGGTCTATAGAAAGCACATGCATTGTGTAGTTACAGCAGGCTAAGGGAAACTAGGACACACTTACAATGTTTGAGTGGTTGATTGGGGTCTAGAGTGAGACTGTTACACCAGCTTCCACCAAGTAGTCATAGAGGTGTCACATCAGTTAAAGATGATGATAGTGGACTTGTCTAACAGTGTGCTACTGTGTCTCAGGCTGTGAGATAAAGAGCAGCAAGGTATAGATTCCAGACTCTTTGAACCCCTCTGTGGCCCACAGAGAGACCAGAGCCACCAGATGCATCTGTCTGAGTATTGTGTTTTCAGAAACTCTCTCTCTCATCTTCGCTGTGGGGGGATAGCCTACAACTTCCTCTGGAAAATACCAGTGGTATGGATTAAGAGAAGCTGTCGTCTGACGTCCTTGTCCCAACCTCATCTGGGATAATCAGGAGGAAGATTTGATTGTGGAGAGGAAGATTGGAACATCTGGTGGGAGTTGGTGTGTGGGTAAGGGGGGGGTGAGGTGAGGGTTTTTAATTTGCAGGACCAGTGGTGGTCTGGCTCTTGGACATATGGTATTGTGGAAAGTGCTGGCTTATCCTCCCACACAGGGCAAGCTCATGTCAGTGGTGTTGCTCTTGCTGGGGCCTTTGTGTGCCAGACACTGTCTGCTGGAGAAAGACCTGTAAGACATTAGATCATGTGAGTTTGTGTTGTTCTTCACAGAGATGGTGAAAAACATTAATAATCTCTGTTCTTAAGAGAGAGTAGACTTTCTGTTTATCCTCTTGGGTTGGCCTGATCTAGATGCTGCTCTGATTCACTTGTCTTTCCATAATGAGGGTATTCCATAATATCAGCTTGTTCTTTATTATCTGGAAATGTATGAGATTTGTATATCAGACACTCAGGACACAGGTCAGGCTGGCCATTGGACTAGCCTAGAGTTTTTCTCTCACTGCCACAGGAAAATGTAAACGTGAAGCTGGAGTCCTGAGCATTGCCTGTCAGCCTAGATTGTAGGGAGGGAGGCAGACATCCCTCAGAGAATCAATATGATCAATGTATAGACTTCATCTGTCAGCCACCCTAGCCATCTGTACAAATGGCATCATTTTTGTTTATGGGAAAATATGTGTGCCTTTTATTGGACAAAAGAATGTATGTTTGGCTTATAACCATTTTCCTTTTGTTTTAAGTGGGATGGGTCTTCTTAACACAGCCTACAAGTTAGTTGGCTTGATCAGTGTTTCATTAGGGACAGTAAAATGCTTCGTCTTAGTATAGCCTTAATATATGCCTGTCTGTCATGTTGTGCACAGTCTTTGTTCAGATGCATGGTTGCATGCATGGTTTCCTATTCTCACCTTGCTTAAAAAGCTGTTGCATCAGATGGTGGCCAAGCGAAGTGAGAAAAGAGGATGTGATTTTACTGCTGCTTAGCCTTTGTTTTTCATTAGCAACATGGCACTTAAACATGTGGGCTAGTAAAAGTAAGTCTTATCTCCCGAACACTGCATAGCCTACTGTTTTGGTTTTACTCTAACATGGCCTAATGCTACCAGAATATAGGGGAAAATGCAGTTCTCATAGGGTTTTTGGAAGATTGGAGAATAAACCTGGCTTTGTCACTTTGCTCGAGATTCCTTTTTACTGCTCATAATACTGTATTTCATCACTCCTTTTCCATGCCTCTCTCTCCTCAGAAATGCAGGGCTTGTTGAAGCCCGTCAAGCTCAACCTGTCTGCTGTGAGAACAACTACCTAGGCTCTTAGCCAGTGTGTGTGTGTGTGTGTGTGTGTGTGTGTGTGTGTGTGTGTGTGTGTGTGTGTGTGTGTGTGTGTGTGTGTGTGTGTGTGTGTGTGTGTGTGTGTGTGTGTGTGTGTGTGTGTGTGTGTGTGTGTGTGTGTGTGTGCGTGTGTGCGTACGTGCGTGTGTGCGTGTGTGTGTGTGTGTGTGTGCGCGTGTGTGCGTGCATGTGTGTGTGTGCATGTGTGTGTGCATGTACGTGTGTGTGTAGGCCTATAGCAGCATGTCTGGATGTGTATGTAATGTGTATGCAGTGCACTGTATGTGTGTACGCGTGTGCAGTGCACTGTGTGCAGACTTCTGCTATAGCCAATGCAAAGGCACCTGAGTGTGACGGCATGTGTTTGTGTGTGTGTCAGGTCCTGACAGTTCAGTCAGTACAGTGAGCCAGGCGCTGCTTCCTAAGGCTGTGTCAGAGTCTTCTTAGCAACACTGGGTGATGGGCTGAAAATCCCCACAGATCAAATCAAATCTCTAAGACCCTGCCCTGTTCAGACAGTGGTGGTGTGGAGTACATGTGGATAGACAGCAGATTTGTAAAGGGGTGCCTGCTTCTCTCTCACCCCCTCCTCAGCTATGTCTGAGTTTGTTCATTCTCTTTTCTCAGGACACACAAGTCACATGTGAGATGGCTGGTGTGATCACCTTCGACCTTCGACCTTAGTGTCGGGCCATCAGGTCATTGTCGTAGCTTCCAAATCTGTCATTTCTTATGACATAATGGCATGTAGAGAGTGAGCATAATAACTATGGATGTCAGACAGGATGAAACTATTGAAACAGACTGTCTGTGTGCGTTCCCTTGGTGATCAAAGTGTTGCCGTGGCAGCAGCAGGGTAGAAGGAGATGGCGGCAGGATGTGTGTTTGTCAGAGTGTGAGGTGCAGTGCTGATGATGGCTTGTGTCGACGGTTTGACATTTTAAGCTCAACACTGATCCGCTTGATGTGTGTGTGTGTAGACGCCTATACACTGTGAGACCGAAGGTGTGAAGTCCAAATCCAGGCTTAACCTGCAAAACAGTTAGCTCAAGGAGGGACATCATCACACCATCCCAGAGAACAGCCCACTCAACTACTGATCCTGAGAGTAACTGAAAGGAGGGATGACTAATAACATTGTGTCATGTAGCCAAGGCCTGGGAATGGTAAGAAAAGCAAATCAAATTGACCCTTTCAGAACCACAGGTGAGCCACCATTAAAGGAGCATGGCGTAAGTTTATTGGAAATCTGCCACGGCAATGGAATTCCCACCTGCAAAAACACTTAGCTCAATGCTGACTTGTTATCCTTTCCACACTGCAGTAGTGGCTTGGAATGTGGCGAAAAGCCAGCTTAAAGGTCCAGTATGTAACATTCAAGCTTTCTAAAGTCTTCCCTAACAGTTGTAATGACTGTTTAATCGGTAGTGATCAGGGAATAAGCTCCTTGAAAGAAATATTTCATTTATGAATGCTGTTTTCATCTGTAAAAAGAGCCTTCTAAAATGGAGTCTTACCCGACCCTTGGTTTGCATATAAGCATGTTATTACTGCCAGGGGTGTTCTCGGGGAGGGGCCAGGGGTGTTCTCGGGGAGGGGCCAGGGGTGTTCTAGGGGAGTGGACTTTTTGTCTTTCTGTCTCTGGTGGCTGCCTCTTCGAATCATGCGCACATGCAGAAACACAACAGCTAAAGTTTGACACTGCAAGTCCATTCCGGAGAATTCCATTGTGGTGGCCAGAGGTGGCAGATTTCCAATAAACTTACGCCATGCTCCTTTAATGGTGGCCCACCTGTGGTTGTGAAAGGGTCAATTTGATTTGCTTCTCTGTCCATTCCCAGGCCTTGGCTACATGACACAATGTTGTTAGTCATCCCTCCTTTCAGTTAATCTCAGGATCAGTAGTTGAGTGGGCTGTTCTCTGGGACATGTGATGATGTCCCTCCTCTAGGGTGCACTGATAACATGCTGTGTCTCTGCTTGTCCTTTAACTAACTACTGTATTCACTGCAACACTCATTAAAGTCAACTCTGTTGCTGTGACTGTGACTAAGGTCGTTATGTTATTAAACAGTTTGTATTGTTATGTTGACTCATAAACAACCTTTTCTGCTTCTTTGCAAAATGAGTAGTTTTAGCTAGGCTATAGCCTCCATGGGCTGTATAGGCCTACATGATTTATAATGCTTTTCTATGGGTGAGGGTGACTATGGAATATGGACATCACTACTTTTATGGAAGTTGTCAAGTGTTTGGTAAACATTTAGGTGAAATAAAAATGAAATTCAGAGTTAGACTCTTAAATCCTGTTTGTTGGATTGATATTGTATGTTAAAGGCAGCAGACGGAGACTTCTTCTAAGAGGAGGCTTTCAAAAGAGAGGATGTGGTTTCCTGTCAGCCAACTGTCAATGAACAGCCTCTCAGGCACACCTTATACCTCATATTAGAAATGATAGAGATATGACTACTGACATTAACCATGACCTCCTTGTGCTTCATACTCATGACATGTCAGGGTCTTCAGTACACCACCACTGACCCTTCCCCCAGTGTCACACACAGTCACATCCCTCGTCACACAGTGGCTCGTTGTACTATTCAGGCCATAATAGTAGAAGCCCTCCTTCCTCTCTGGCCTCCCACTGAAAACCATAGAAACCACCACCACTGGTGATTGGCTGTGTGTTCCTGCTGCCATGGAGACCTCTTGTGAGGTGCAGGATATGCAGGGTACTGGGGTGGTTTGTGGGAGCTGGGCTGCGTGTCTGTGAGGTGAGCCCCCCCAAAGAGAGCTACTCATTCACTCCTCTCTCTTACCCACTGGGCACTCTCATATATCACTTTACTCATTTCCTCTAAATGACTCTGAGACAACTCTCACTGAGATGGTTATTAACTCGTTTGAAACACTCAGGCTCTGAATAGGGAATGAGTTTTATTTTGCATTAGAATTGCTCCGTCCCTTTGAGGAAGCAATGAAACACACTGCATGTACAATACTCAATGTTACGTTGTTGTGTTCAAAGTAGCATGAACATACATGAACAACATGAACAGTACATATTGAAGGGCACAGTGTATTTTTGTCACCCTAGTACTCCAAACACAGCACCTGTGAGTGTGCTGTTGTGGTTTGGAAAGCGCAAGCGAAAAAAAGTCAGACGCCCCCGACTTGTGGTGGGTATGGAGAACGATTTGTCATCGTCATCAACGTCATCATGATGTGTGTCTCTCATGGTGACTGTGACATTGATGAAGAAGCTGACGTAGGCCTTATGATGATGATGGTGGTCCTGATAATGATCTTGACCTCTACTATGAGGACATTGCACTGCAGTGATGACCATATATAGGGTTCCTATATTCATCTCCATGGTGACAAGGCCTGTTGCCTCTCTCTACTTGTCTAGGTTAGAGGGCCTCTTGGCCCCACAGCTGGGGTCTGAAGTTACCATATCGAGTGTCGGCACCCAATGTACAAAGACGAGAGGAAACCCAGTGTGTTAATTGGTGCCTTTCAGTCCTTTATTAGGTCCTGTGGTTAGATTGGCTGTGACCTGCAGCATATATGTTCTCAGTTCTCTCACTGCCTCACTTCTCAGTCTGCTCTCTCTCTCTCTTTCTTTCTCTCTCTCTCTCTCTCTCTTTCTTTCTCTCTCTCTCTCTCTCTCTCTCTCTCTCTCTCTCTCTCTCTACCACTCTCTCTCACTCTCTCACTCTCAAATAACGACTAGCCTAGTTCTACTGGTTTTGAACAGAGAGTTAGGAGACAGCTCTTTTCAGTATAGTACAGCAGGTAATCATTGTTATAAAAGCACATCTGCTCTCAGTGCAGTGTGTTTTGTTGAGTGTCCTGTGCTGCGTGCTGCTGGGGTTGTGTCTGCTTCTCTTTGCCCTGGTCATCATTTTCAGTTCCCCCTCAGAGGCAGGTGAAATGGGGAAGAGACAAAGACAGAAGCAGGGTTTTGCTTTGCTTGCAGTTTGACAGCCTCCTACTGCTCACGAGTGATGCCCATGGTTGTTTTCCCCTTTACCTCACAATAATGAAGCAAAGCTCAAGTATTGTAATAAAATATATTGTATTCTGTATACAACCTATTATGATATCTCCACTCCAATGAAACTGGATCTAAATCACAGGTTAATAGTCACCTCAGAGTACTTTCCTCCTTCCCTTGTTATCACTGAACCACAAACATCCCCACACCCATCCTGCATCCCCACGTCAGTATCACTGTTCTTCTTAGTCATCCGTCTGTCATGTGACCAGACAGACAGACAGACAGACAGACAGACATAGCTCACCCAGAAAGAGGTCCATGGAAAGGGGAATCTCCAGGGCCCCTTATGAACAGCCCACCCTGCCCCAGGGACAGTCAAAGGAGATGTGATCAGTGGTTGCTGTAGTGGATGGGTACAGCACCCTCATGTGGGCAAATCTAATAAAACTGCCCAAGTCTGCCCAAATAGATTTGTTCGAATTTTCTGAACTGGTTTGTGTGTGTGCCTGCATACCTGCCTGCCTGCATCTGTGCGTGTGTGTGTGTGTGTCTGTGAGTGTGTGTGTGTCTGTGCTGTGTGTGTGTCAGTGCGTGTGGGTCAGTGAGTCTCTCTTTTCACACAGACACGGGTTGGGGGGGGGGCGGGCGGGGGTGGGCTGACTCAGAGACGAGAGCATCATCAGTCAGCTGGGGGGTGGGGGGGTGACGCACATCCTAAAGTAGCTATTGTGCCCTGCACTGTTAGCTCTTTCACTATGGTACGACTCCTCTTACTCACCGCAGGGACAATGGCCGTAGAGAATAATGTGCAGGACTCGCACTGACTTTCAACTACAGGTCCGGCATGTTAGTCACCATAAATTCAATTGATGAACATAACATACAGTTTGAACATGAACATAACATACACACTATTTACTATTCTCTCAAATGTCCTCAAGGAGGTGAATGTCCCATGCAGTAATATTCTATTCTCAGTTCCCACCTCAGGAATATAAAGTCAAGTGTCCAGCACTTCTTCTGAGGTCCTGAAGCTGTGTTTGCAGAATCAGAACAGCAGAAGGCAGCAGAGTACGTATTAACATCAGCTCGCCCATCCGGCAGAGCAGTGCCACATCTCACATGGCTGTAAAACCAAACAGCCATACCAGCAGTGGACACAGGGACCACCTCAGTAATGACATTTAGGTGCTATATGTGGAAGTGGGTTAAACCTGGAGGGTGTTATGACAGATGAATCTCACTCTGCCAGGATGGAGCCTCAGCCTCAGGTTATAACACTATATGATTGATATAACCGCTGCACCCCCCCCCCCCCCCCCTCTGTTATGGATGGTGTTATGAAGCCATTCATCTCCTCTCTGCACTTCTGTGGCTGTATCTCTCAGGTTTGTTAGCATAGTCATTAATGGAACCCTGAGTACCTTAAACACAGCCCCAGTGGTGTGTTAATAGGTTGTGTTGTGAGAAATTGTTAATAAAAGGCCCAGCTGAAACATTTATGTGCTAGTGTAACTCTGAAGAGCCGTCTGAGCGCAGAAATGGGGCAAACACAGTTTTATGCATGACAACTAATATAAGCAAACAGCATGAATATCGCATGAGGTGTCTGTGTGTGTGTGTGTGTGTGTGTGTGTGTGTGTGTGTGTGTGTGTGTGTGTGTGTGTGTCTGTGTGTGTCTGTGTGTGTCTGTGACCACCTCATCCACTGTCTGCCCAATCACAGCGCGAGCACGATTCCGGGGATTCTATATTTGACCTCAATAGATCAAAGTGATTTCAGCTGGCACGGAATGAACACAGACTCACACATACACACACTCATAACCCCCCCCTCCGACACACACACAGACACACACTCGCAAGCACACTCACAGAGGTGGAGCTTCCTCTAATTCTTCAAAAGAGTGGAGTGGTGCTGCGTGGAAACAGACGTGTGCTGGGGAGATCACAGGTTATCAGTAGATGAGAGGTCTGCCTGCCTGCCTGTCTCACATGGTCAAATCCAGACAAGGCAGATATAGTGATGTCTGGTCATTTAATCCACACATACTGTAGAGCAGGCTAGACAGGTCCGCTTCACATAATTGGATGGTGGTAAAGGAGAGAGTACTTTGTTGGGGGGGGAAGGGGACAGGTGGCAAACAAGGTGAGAGGGGGGGGGGGATTTGGCACCCTCAACACATGCTTTTACCCTCAAACAACACACACACACTCACACACACTTAAGTGCTCTTCTGAACCCAAACAAGCACCCTCTTATCATTAGGTCCAGGAATATGTGTGAGTGGACACAACTGTTTTAACGATGCAGCAATGATAATGATAATGATAATGGACCACAGCAGCTGTTTGGAACCTCCACACTGTGATGGAGAGGGAGAGGGAGAGAGAGAGAGAGAGAGAGAGAGAGAGACAGACAAAGAGCCAGATCAGATGGGGGAGAGGGTGAGAGAGATGAACTAGAAGTGTGGCTGTGATGAGGTTGTGTGAGCGTGCCATTGCCAGTGTCTGTCAGCTCTCATTACTGCTCTCCTCTCCCCCACAGCTCCCCAGTGGGAGGCCCAGCTTGGCCCAGCCAATACCACAGCCCCGATCTCTGCCTTCAGGCACTAGTCTAGGATCCGCACACCCCTCCAAATCCTAACCCCAACCTTTGGGGAGAAAAACACCAAACTGACCATAGATCAGTGTCTAGGATCAACTTTATCCTTTAACTTATCGACCACCACCACAACGATCAGCGCTGACAAACCCTGTCTTCAATTACTAATAACAGCACTATAGCTCTCAATCATGGACAATCAGCTCCACCATTTCCTCCCAAACTTTCCTCCAAAACAAACCCAACACGCAGCCATGGAGTTCAGCACATTAGCCTGCTAAGGACTCCTGCCTTTAATGTGTAACAAATTATATTACCATGCCTAATGAGCCCTTCACTTTAGGCGCTGACAGCTGCATTGTCATTCTCCCCTTTTGAGTTGGTCTTCCACAGTGTTTTTAATGGGTGTTTTTAGCTCATCTTTTATTGATGAGTTGCTGTTATCCTCCGTTTTTGTTTTTGTTAACGCTTCTCTCTAGATAAAGTGTGTGTGATGAATGTGAATTGTAGTGAGCTCAGCTGTAGTGGCATCACCATATCGAATCAACCACGCCACTACACAGTCCACCCCCCCCCCCCCCCCCAGTTTTCATGAACAGCTGTATCCAGGCTCCTGCCTTTTCTGTGCATCAGTGCTCCATTAATGCTGTAGCTTTTTGCCTCCCCCCCTTCCCACCCTCGCTCTCTCTCTTTCTCCTCCACCCTGCTATCCCTCCTGGTGACGGAGTCAGTGATGTGGAAACAGAGATGTCTACTTCCTGTGTATGGAACTAAAGGGGAGCGCTACCCAACCCCCTCCCCAGTGGAAGTTGTGGTGAGCCTGTCTCCAGTCTCAGCCCAGGGGATACAGAGGGAACAGCAACCCAGGGAATGGAGGGGGCAGAGGGCAGCGTGGCACCACACCCCCACTGGTGGAGCCTGCCCTGGAGAGACAGAGGAGGGAGGGAGGGAGGGAGGGAGGAGGGGGGTTGACCAAGTTGACTGAAAAATAAGTGCTGGTGAACAGACAGGCTGCCTTTTCCAACCTCCCCCCCCCCCCCCCTCTCCTCCCTCTCTTTCTCTCACTCCCTCCTTCTATCCCTCCTCCAATGGACACAGAGCCAGGGGCGGGGCTGAAATGGGGCAGGAGGAGGAATGGGAGGGGGATAAAGTGGGTAGAGGGGTTCAGGGGGTATCCAGGCAAAGTAGAGCAGAGGTGTGAGAGGCATGATGATTGGCTGGTGGGCTGGCCTGCTAATTACACACACACGCACACACACACACACAGGGGGCAACCCCCCCCTCCTCCCCATATATGTTTGCCTCACCAGGCAGGAAGCAGAATTGGAGAGTGAAGTAAATGCCATGGCCACATTTCCTGTGTTGAATAATGCAATAGTGGGAGCGGTGTCTTACCTAAACTGTTGCCCCCAGGTTAAGTGTTTTCCTGCCCCCTGTGACAGTCAGCTAACCAGTCTTTGTCAGGCTTCACCATTTGGTTCCGTGCCATTCCTTTGTTGTCCTACTATGTTCACTCTACTAGTTGGGAGTAATTTCCCATCTGCACATCAACACTGATCCCTCTGTTTGCCTACGACTTAAAGGGAGTACTTACTGAATATACTTATCGAAATATCTCCCTGCACCCCCTTCCATTAGGTCATTTATTTAATTTACATGGTATTGCTTTCTCCTCTTGGTGTTGGTTTGTGGTTTGCTGGGCTGTGTTGTCTGTGGGTGTTGGATAGCTCAGCACTGGTGTATCTGTGAGCCGAGCTTGTGAGCCTAGCAAATATAACCCCCCCCCCCCCCCCCCCCCCAGGCTCAGGCTGAAGAGGAACTACAGTGAGAGACGCCAGTGAGAAGTGACTGTGAGCCCTACATGACTGTGATGCAGGGGAACAGATGGTGGGGGAGGACGTGAGACTGGACACCCCCAGGACTGGACAGACTGGGGGTAATGTGACCCAGGAGCTCCCTCTGGGGAGCCCAATTCAACCATGATGAGGCCCCACACAAACCCCTTCTCTTGTGGGGAGCCAACTATAAGCTTTTTTTAGGACCTTATAATTTCCGTGATGCGGAAAATGCGGACGAAATCACAGAATTCAGACATAAAAATGGAAAGAGGCAATATGGAAAATTGCATTGAAATGATAAGAAAACATCTTAATTTGCATGAATGAATCCACATCCGTGATGCTATTCAGTGTGTAGCCAGTTAGCGAACGTTGCACAGGATAGTCTTATGTAGGTAAAAACAGCTTTTCAAAACGTAGTAAAACAGTAACTGCTAAGCACATGACAGAATTCTACCTGGGTTTCTTTTGTTAATTGAATAGGCCACTAGATTCAGCTGGTGCACATGCGTTTGACGATGCCACGTGAGCCAGGTGGCACAAAGACCACACTTGGTAGAAAGAAGCTATGAAAATTACTTCAGTATCCCTGTTCAACAGAATGGGCCTATGTTGCATGTTTTGTTTATCAATATTTTCTTATTCGCAGAATTATTTACAGTGAATGTTTATGATTTCACTTCTAGCAGCTGAATTGCAAGTGCAATTTTAAGTTTAAAAAAACTGAAAAAGATAGAAATGGAAAGAAAGAAAAAATCAAATGTAAAAAGGGAATAATAAAACTGATTTTATAGGGCCCTTCTTTCTCACTCACCAGTGAGCATCCTCATTAAGATCCCATATGTGTCCCAGAGCGTCAGACCCCTATTGTCTTTGACGAGGCAGAGTATGTGCTAGAATGCTCCACCCTTGGGTAATTGTGGTGATGCATGGCCTGTATGTTCATAGCAATGTAACTCCCAGTAATGACAACTGTCAGTCTGTGTTTCTTTCTGCCTGTCTGTCACAGCGCTGTTGAGACTGTGTAATGGCCCTTTTTACCACACAGCGTGACTGCCCATTAATATTTGATTTTAACACGGCGGCGTCTGTGTGTGTGTGTCTGTGTGTGTCTGTGTTTTCTTCTTTGTTTGGACCTGCCCGTGTATGATGGCTGTTAAGGAGGGGGTTGTTGGCTTGCCTCCTGATACCTTGAGAGCTGAAGGCGAGTTGAGCAGATAGACATCACACACACGGGGTAGAGTGGCACCACATGGGTAGACGTTAAGTCCTCCTCCTCTCGCTGTGATGTGACAGAATTTGAGAAAGCGCCGCCCCATTGTCCCAGATTTAAGACAAAGGAGGATAGGAGCTCTCCTTGTGAATCCATTTTTGATGAAGTGCCTCTTACCTCTGGAGTGACGTGAACTCCTACTACCCTTTGTCTCTGTCTGTCTGTTTGTCTTTCCCCACTGAGTGCGTGTGTGCGTGCGTGCCCACAAATTTCCCCTCTCCACTAGATCAACTGCTGTTTTTGATCCAAAATGAAAAAGATATATATTAGTTTGACACACACATTATCACATACAATATACAGACGGTACATGAATGAACACACACACCAACCAGCGGTGTAAATGAGGCGGTGAGAGGGTCTTTGATGATGTCTTGTCAGACGTGACCTCTAACTAGATTAGCCTGTGTGTATGTGTGCTTGTGCGTTCATATGTGTGTACGCGTGCTCATATGTGTGTCTGTGTGTGCCGTGTGCGTGTTGGCCAGTTCCAGCTGGCACATTAAACCCAGTGCTTTATGGGGAGACAAAGAGCAGCGCTCTGGGCCAGCCAGCTCTAGGAGGGGATCCTCCCGTGTGTCTTTGTGTCCTAATTGAAGTTGTTCTGCCTCAGTTACCCCCTCCTCTGTTCCCCCCATCTTAGAGGAGAGAGGGGGTGGGTGTATGGGGGTTGAAGGGGGGATGAAGGATAGAAGGGGGTAAGGAAAAGGAGGGGTTGATGGAGGTTGGAGGGGAGCACTTCATAGAGGCTTTGTTGCCTCTAGCATGATGCATGAATATCACATCTCCTTTCTTCAGCCCGTACTCACAGTTATTTGGGTCTCATCGTTAGGGAGGGGAGGGTTCGTAAACATGGCTTCTCCAGTGTTGCATTCCTGATCCTGTCAGTTGTGTCTCCTGGAACAAGCCTGAACAGGGAACAATGCTAATATGCTAATTAAAACGTCCTCATAAACCAGGCTGCTGAGAGAGATAAACACAGATACTTAGTCAACAGAATGTGATTTAATAGTGGGTTGACAGTCTGTTCATGCACGGTGTATAGCTGAATTTCATTTGATGTGTTTGGTGATGCATCAAATCTGGCCTCGTATAGAGTTCTCAATGTGTTTTTTTGTGTTTCTGTGTTAATGTTCACGTACACCAGAAGTGTCTGGAGTCTATTTTCAGTACCTGTTTAGCCCTCTTGGCCCTGCATGATGCCCAGCCATTCACTGTAGTCCTTCCTGGTCCCATTCATGGACTGTACATTTCCCCCCCCCATCTCTGTCAGCAGGTCTGTGTAGTGATGCTCTCTGCTCCAGTTGGTTTTCCCTGCTGAACAGCAGAGAATGGAGAGAGGCAGAGCTAAAAATGTTAACAGGGGACTCTTTCATGTGCTTCCAAAATGTGTGTGTGTCTGTGCAAGTGTGTGTGTGTGGGGGGGGGGGGTCAGCCAGCCAGCCAGCCAAACGGATAGACAGAGGGGAAGACATGGCTAGTTGCCACGGGAACCGAGGAGAGTAGAGAAAAGATGACAGAGCCCATCTGCCCAAGACATGACTGTTTCTCATCTCTCCTCCCTTGCTTCCTCTCCCTTGTTCTATGTCTCAGCCCTGCCCTTCTCTCCACCCACATCTCTCGCCTTGATCTCTCTCTCTATACCGTCCAGAAGAATATCCAGTCGTCAGCATGCTTCCTATTGATATTGTACATTGTCATTACTGGTGTCCTGTCATCCAGTACAGTACAGGAGCACTTGTCATGGACTTCTCCAAGGAGAGGCATATTTGTGGAGCCACTCAGAAAAAAACATTAGCTCCTGTCGGAGTGTATTAAAACCATTAACGCAGCCTCATATGAGAGAGACGGGAGAGAGAGAGAGAGAGAGAGAGAGAGAATCATCCCGCCTGGCTTTGCGCTCTGTGTTCTTATTTGACATCTCGCTGTCAGAAGAAGAGGCTGAACGTACGAGCGTCACGTGGAGTTTCAGATGTATTTTCCTGCTCAAGAAAGAGAGAGAGAGCGAGAGAGAGAGAAATAGTGAAGGAGCGAGCAAGAACGTGAGGAGCTGTGCGCGCACACTCACGAGAGAGAACGAGAGAGGGGGGTGGGAGTGAGTGAGCGAGCGAGTGAAAGAGAGAGAGAGAGGGAGTGCTTTCCCTTCCCCTAGCAACGGTTGGCTGTGGTCGTCTCCAGCCTGTTGTTTTCTCTCTGCCTGTGCTGCTGTCGCTGGAGCTCAGTTTGAGGAGCCGTTAGGATCAGAGGGCTGGACACACACACACACACACACACACACACACACAAACACACATACACACGCACACACACACGCACACGCACACACAAACACACACACGCTCTCTCCCAACCTACATCCGCCTGTTGGACCCCAGGTGGTTTTTCACTCTTTTGTTCCCTGAGATGACGACTGCTTTTCACCCCTGAAAAGAGAACCAGAGGGAGCGGAAGCACAGCAAGAGAGACATAGAAAAGGGATAGAGAGAGAGAGAGCGGAGGAGAAGAAGAGAGAGGGAAAGGAGCGTTTGAGGAGAATTCATTGGGAGGATGGAGCCCCTGAGCACTCGCGGCCTCCCCCGACTCTCTTGGATAGACACACTCTACAGCAGTATGTATCACACCCTACACTTCTCTTTATCCCTCTATCCATCTTTCTCTCTTTCCCCGGTCTCTCTCTCTCTCTTCACTCCTCCTCCTAGCTTTCACCCAACCCCGTTCTCTTGAGATGTCTGATCGTGTTAGGACCAGAGCCACACACACACACACACACACACACACTGAGCACACTTTGTGTTTTGTTTGTCCTAATTAGTGTTCATCACTGTAGCTGCCCATAACAAGGCACCGACTTTTACATATTTCAGCCTCTACAAAGCTGTGTTTTGGCCGTGTGCGTGTGTGTGCGTGCGTGCGTGTGTGTGCCTGTGTGTGTATGTGTGTGTGTGTACGTCCGTGTGCATGCATCTAATGATGATATGAACTCATGTTTACTGTTTGTGTTGCTTACAGATACATGTATCCATGAACCAGTTCTGACATTAGAGAGAGCTGTGTTCTTTCCAATCCCGGACACAGACTGTGACATTTAATTATTAATCCACTGTTATTGTTTGTGTATATTATTTACTGTAGCCACTGTCTTCATTTAACTGTTTCTTTCTTTCAGTGTTTTTTTAAGCTTTAACATAGTGCCAAATTATCTGGTACAGCACATGACTGTAATATTATGTAGCGTCATTGAATGTTTTCAATGTATACTCTACTGTGTATGAAGCTTACTCAAGGATATGCAGTTGTTTGTTTTTGGGCTACTGTATTGTGTAGTATCAGCTAGAATGGCTGGTTATATAAACAGGTTGTAAGACTTCTTTCTCTGGTGTTTAGATGAGTTACCCATCGGGAGTGTGATTGGTAGATCAGTGTCTAGGGAGACAGGATTAGGTTTATGTAACAGTCTGTTGTTGTTGTTTGTTCTGCTGTATCACTATTGTGTTGTTCTGAGTTAATCTGCTGGTTCTGGGGTGGAGGGAGAGGGGTGTTGGTGCTTGTAGGTGGTGTCGGGGTGGTGTAGGGTTTGAGCGGCTAAGTGGCGATGAGGGGCTAAAAGCATAAAGTATCTTATTGTCAGGGCAAATGGGTTTACCAGGGAAAACATCTGTTGGCCCAGGTCAGCCTTTGGGCCCCAATTTGATTCAGCAGATAGTGCTGAGCTAAGCAAAAAAATACCTTACAACTCAGAATACAGCATGAATTTTTATTGTAGCTTGATTTTTAATAATGGTTTTGAGAACACTGTAATTATTCAATCGGAGTTTTTGTAAACCGTCTGAAAAAGCATTGCATAACTTGCAATTGCATGTAAACACTAGATGCAGTATTCAAAACTCTCATTGGATTATTTGCTATTGCTCATTAATGTAAAGATGGCCGACAATTTGGCAAATGTTTACACAAATTGGGGCTCTTTGTGTCTCCTTTTGATGGCTTCACCTGGGAACCTGCCCATGCTGGGCCAAGAGCAAACCACACACACACATAACAGGCATGTTCACAGGGGGTAGTTATACACTTGGCTGGATAATGACTGTGATGGATTCATCATCATGTTGGTTATTTGAGGATTATACTGTTCATGTTTGGTTGTGTTTTTACTATTAATGTGTGGTTGTGCCTAAAGAATGGCCAAGAACTGTTTTTCTAATTCTTGGATACCCACAGGTTACCCTACTTCCAAAAATGGATCAAGTAGAAATAGAACACATTAAAATAGACATTATCAGACAGACCTAATAATTAATTTTGGCTCTCTGGGACTGGGTGTGTAGAGTGCCTAGCCAGTGGTAATGTGGTTTCCTTGGCACCAG